>NW_011628055.1:465604-482843 GCF_000512975.1 Sesamum indicum | reverse complement strand
TCGTTTTGTAAAGTGTTTGATAATGCATTTATATTGAAATATTGAAGTACCATGTACAAGACTTGTAGTTATATTAAACTAGAGGAATGCTGATGTAGTTGAATCTTGCTTTTGCTTTGGAAGTCATTGTTATTGACTCCCTGGTGATAATGCATCTTCCACTTGCCATTTCAGATTAGCTGGTATCCAGGCTTGACAATTTGACAAATGTATGTGCTAGCTACTTATTTTCTGGGCTTTGCTTTAGGTAAACATTGGTGTTGCACTGTTATTTGTTTGCAAGGTGTGTATAACTTCTAAGCACTACAGTTTTGGTTAATGGAGATGTGGAAAATTCTTGCGTGGCTCCTGGAACTGCGGGTCCAAGGCCTTCACTCATCGATATGGGACAACAGGATGACTCCATCCCACTACCCGACATTACAAGGGGTCCCCTATTTAGGGTGACTGATAATCGAAGAGTTGAGCGTTGTGGGACCCCTTAAGGTCAGATCAATGGAGCTCGATAGGCTAAGGGTTAATTACATTTCTGAGATGTCACATGAATTCTTGGCCCACGGGAGGGGATGCTTGTGTCTAACTGGTGAAATCGTTCAAATCATCTGGCTCCTATAAATTAGCGCAGTGTTGTCTGAAGTGCACGCTATACTGGAAATTGTTTATAGTTATGTGTTCAGAAGCTCTAATTGTTTCGGATGTTGCACTCAATCAAGAATGTGGAAGATGGTTGACAATTTTCTCGTTTGACTTCTGAGTTTTTTCGCCTTGCAGATTGGCCCATAATATCATGTAAGAGTAGAGGTACGGAAAGAATAATTAGTGACTGAAATGCTTAGTTGGCAAGTAAAAGTGTATGATCCATTATTTGTATTGTCCTAACATATATTTCAGTTCCTATTATGAAGAGATTCCCACTTTTAATTGTATAATAATCTGAAGCCATTCTGATTCTGCCAAGATTTTTAAACTATAAATAAATAAAGCAAACCTCTCTAATTCTAAAATTGAAGAAAAAAATTAAGTTTTACCAATTCCCTAGACATTTATTATTCTTGTAAATGATAATGAATTTATTGTTAGTTAAGTAATTATTACTTCTTTTAAAAATAGTAAAGAAATTAAAACAGACAACGAAAAAAAAAAAAAAACAGAGAGAGAGGAAGAAAACACGCTAAGTAAACACTTCACACTTCACAGGCTATGGAAGATCCTTTATGGAAGAGCTAATAACAAGGAATCCTAATATTTTGCAAGAAAAAAAATTGCAATTTCTGAAAAATTCTCAGTGATATTGGCTGATTTAGGAGTGAAAAATAAATGGGATTACTCAATACTAGATTGAAATTAATGGATAAAAGTTTGTTTGAAATTATTGTTAAATTTAATAAATCAATTTTAAAAAATAAAATTGCTCAATAAGTTTTCAAGATTGGCTCCAGCACAATTCAATTAGTACAAAATTTTAAAAATATACTAAAAATTATCAAATAATTTGAATTCAATTCAGGTTTGATTTAATTAGAACTCATTTAAATTTAATTAGATTAATAACTAAATTAAGTACAAATTTCTAAACCTAATAATAATCTAGATTAATTTTTAAAAATAACGTGTCTGATTCATTCGAGTCATTTTCAAACTTAGTCCGATCTGATATAATGCTCATCATGTATGTGTAAGAGTTATGACAAAACCCAGGTTACAGATAATGTAGATCACCTGAAATTTACCAATTCCCCGTACTCAGCTAAAGTATCAGCTGCTATTTTTCGTTCCTCTGCAATGACAGATGATGTTTGCACTAAGAAAATGAGCAAAAAGGAAGATGCAACTGAGATATGTCAGAATTCTTTATTACTAACAAGAAGATTAGATGCCATAAGCTGGTTTAGTTCAATCACCCACATATTTTTTTCCAAAGGAAAAGGTGAAGTGGGACCCTGGTTTCCCCTTGCTCACATATAAAAATGTCGTTTTCTTGTTCGGTTTTGCCTTGTACCTTTCTTTTTCGCTTACCCTTTTGAGTGAGAGACTGAGTGAGTTCATAGAGGAGACTTTGCAGCGATAAAGAAAGAGCGGGGAGGGGAAAATCAAGAATCCCATTTCACCAACTTCACTCAAATGTAAAAAAACTGAATTATTTTTCTACTATTATTTTCAATTCTGTCTTATTTCAAGAACCCTTTTTTCTTGGATGTTTTGTGCAAGTTCTGGTGAATACGTAGTCTGTATTGCTACTTAGTTGCCCATGTAGAAGAATGATAGTTTTATCTATTTTGATCTATAGAATATGTGGGCAAGATCTTGGGTTTTTTTTTTCTTTTTTTGCTGCATGTAGTCCTTCAAATTCTCTTTTCTGTTTCACGATTGCTCCATTATGTGTGTTGGTTTATGAGCTGTCAAGTCAATCTTACATGGGAAGGACTTAATTCTGTTCTAGGATAGAGTTAATTAATGGCTTAGGGGATTGGATATTGTCTATGTGTGGTGTTATGATTTGTGAATTTTAGTCACTATAATGACATTTTTATTTTTATTTTTTTGTTGTCAGATTAGATTTATGTATTCTGATTATGAAGTGTCAAAGTCAGCGGAAAGCCAGTTTATTTGAATTTTTCATGGGAAGAAAGTTTCTGGGACTCTGCTTGTTGTCTACATAGATGTTTCTTGTTTCTTTAAATGTAGTCTTTGGTCAATTTGTTGTATTTCTTCCATGAAATTTTTCGAGTATAAGCGAAAATGTTCTTTAGTATGACACCATTAGTCACCGAGTTTGTATCTTTAACCTTATTGCTTAATTTAATGTTGACAGAAGACTTTCATAATCAATAAGAAGTTGCACAAATTGATGCATGAGAAAGTTTTGTTTATAAGGTTGATTGCTCATACTTGCAATATAGATAACAACACAATTACATCGTTTACCATTCTGCCTAGGGGATGATTAATCTTTGGTGTTTAGTGCTCAAGGTTGGTCTATTACCGTTTCTCCTTAACATGATTAATTTGCATGTGTAAAGGAGTAAGAGATGCTTCTAGCTTGATTATCATGAGTCCTTTTCTTTTTTTGCATTATTATGAGTCCTTGAAGCATCTGCTTACCGAAGTCTTCTTACTGTAAAAGGGGTTAGTGAACCCCTAAATTGTGAAAAGAGAGAACAATTTGTCATTCCCTTCAAAATTCATTTCCTCATATGATATATTACTTGCATTCACATTAATCTCTGGATAACTAGGTGAAAGAGCTTCAATTTATAAGATTAATGTTGTTGGCATCTTCTTTCTGAAACTGATTTGTTTTTCTTTTTTATTTTTTGAGATAATTTTTAAATTGCTTTTGTAATAACTTTTATCTATTGTTTCTCTCCACTTATGTCCAAAGAGAGATAGATTTGGGCACGTGAAGAATTGATTCAAAAGATATCTGGTGATGTCTGAAGCACCAATGATGAATAACCAGATCTACAACCATTATTTGACTGGCATGACACCAGCTGAAATTGCTGAACATCTTCAGGATATTTGCCCTGAATTTGGTGATTTGAATCCTGAAGAAGTTCTTCTCATGCAGGTAAACTGAATTTACTAACACTACTTTCTTTACTCACTTTTCTCTATGAAACTCATTGATAGTATTCTTGTCAAATAACAGGAAAGTGCCTTTCAATATATCCAGAAGAATAAGCAGAACATGCATATGACCTCTGGCTATGGGGAAACTAGCAACAGTAATTTAGTTATGGCACATGACAACGAGTCATCACATGGCTCAAGTGTTGAACACCAACTGGCTCTGGATGAAGCCTTAGCAAGAGCTTTGGAGTTAGGTGACGACTTCAACAGTTTATATGTTCATGAGCATGGCAACGATGCAGCTGGTAAATAATTTCCTTCTCCAAGTGTTTGATCTTATTTCATAAGAAGTTTCTGTTCAAATTAAGAAATCTACTGTAAGAAATTCATTTTCCATTTACTATCATATTTTTTTCTCCAATATGTAATTTTGATGTTTGAGTTTTTTTCTTCTACAATGATTTATTGTATGGGGTTGAAATAAGTGTCTGATTGTTCCATATTGTAGTCCGTCGATTAGTACAAATATTCCTTCTTGTTATTCAGTTTGTAATTGCTGTGTCATTTCAAGTGTGATAACTTGTAAGAAACATAATTTTTATGGTTTACATATGTTGGTATCGAAAACAACTAGCAAACAGAATCTCTTTATAAAAATTATCTCCGTTCTAAAATTAAATGAAGGTAAAAAAGAAAATATATAATGTGGCATAAGACACTCAGTAGAATTCCTGATTAATTAGTTATACTGATACCTGATGTCGTTATGCCATTGTTCTTGACGCCACGATCAAGTAAAATGTTAACAAAGTGGAAATTGTTAACATGAAAAGATATATGCTAACAAATAACTGGATTTACATTTAACTCAGTTCCACATTCTCTTGTTTTTTTGACCTGTATGATATTCTGTGTAGTTCTTATATGAAGAAGTGACTTCAATTTGATTTGATCTACAGAAAACACAGGATCTGCTTCGACAGAATCTCCTATCCGGGTACTTGCCTACTCTGTGTTGTAAATCATGAGGTTAAGGGTCATAGTCTACATTTGTTATGTTCCTCTATGCAGGGTGAAAGTCAAAACATAAGGCAAGATGAAATTGATCCTGATAATATGACTTACGAGGTTCGTTGTCTGACTTGTGTTGTTGTATTTTAATCTTCATCTGCAACCTTGAAATTCTTAGTTCGCTATTATAAATAATGACAATCATGGTGCTCCTTAAATTTGTTCTGATTTTTAGGAATTGCAATTACTTGGAGAATCTGTTGGTAGTGAAAGCAGAGGACTTCCAGCAGACCTCATCTCAAGATTACCGACATTCAAATACAAATCTGGGTTGTTCTCAAAGAAAAAGAAAAAAGAAAAAGAAGAGTACGGCTTCTCCACCCTAAGATCTGCGTGGGTGTAAATTCGTTGCTAGATAAACTGCTCCCATTGTCAATACTGGCAAAATATGTTAAACTATATTGTATGTGTGCGTACATGTGCTTTCTTTTTCTTTTTTCCCCTGTAGGGTGGGGGATTGCATATATCCAAAAGCGACCAATAGAAGTATTACAAGAAATGTATACATGAATTACACACATTCACATCATCTAAGTGAAGCCATAGAAACAAGAGTTAGAATCTAGTCATAGGTATACTAGGATCGGTCATTATAGCCCCCTGGTTAATCTCTTTTAACTAAAGAATTTGCTTCCAAGTACGTCCCAGAGCACTCACCGACGAATGACCGTGTTCCATCTCAGCCTTGCCAATTCAACCACTGTTTCAGAAGATTGAACCTATGCGCTGTCATCTTCTAGCTGGTGATCCACTATTCTTTTTTGGACACTGCTTTTGTCACAAGAAAACCTAAATCATCCTTTTTTAAGCGAAAATTACCTTTGCTCTTGTTCTTTCTTGGTACGGATGCTTTTCTGCTCTCCTTCGTTGCTGCAAGCGTGAAAGTTTTGTTTCTGAATGCGCCTGATTCGAAGCCAATGTGTCGGGCTGATTTGAAAGTTCAATCTTTCACTCTTCCACACCATTCTACAATGATAAAACATAACCCAGGTTCCTTAAGATTGCTGCACTTCTGTGACATATTACATAGTTGGAACCACAAATTTCAGCTGCTATGTAAAGAGAAATAGCTGACATATGCAACTCCCGGATGCTATTTCATTGTACTATGTATATGCATGTATATAAACTAAATCTTATCCACGAATTCCTCTATATTGATGATCAGGTAAGTTGTTAAAGCATTATGAAATTGCGAGATGTTGCATTGGATTTGACCAGGAGGACTGAGAAACAACCATCTTACTTTGAAAGAGGGAATTTTTGGCATGTGCAAGATGCAATAATGATTTGTACGTTAAGAATCGGAAATATGATATAGCCTGGCTATTATGGGATAGCATTTATGCACATTGACACTGATTTCTAGCATTTGCATTGGACCACTACTCAGTGCAACCTTATTCTAAATGTTCTTTGAAGTGGTCAAACTTTAGTTGTATTTGTACCATAGTTGTACTATACAATGCTTTGTTTACCCTCAGAAGGGGCCGCAGACCTGCATATCTGCAGTACTTAAGAACTTGAAAATGCTATCTTTTTTACTGTGCTAGTTAACAGTTTTCTTTTCTACTTTTTCTTCTGCCTTTTGCTAGAGTTTGAGAGTCCACCTGGGCTGCTGGTATTTAAAATCATGGACTACTGATCTTCCATCAACTAATAGGTGTATGAGTTTTGCTTGTTTATATCCATTTTTTAGGTGTGTGATATGCTGTGCCGAATATAAGCATGGAGCCAAGCTGACTGCTCTGCCTTGTGCGCATCAGTATCATTCCCACTGCATTAATCCTTGGCTACAACTCAACAAGGCAAGTTCTGTCTTATTATCCAGGATTCTCGATTCCTCTCTTAATTTAGCTGTATAAGCACCAGTAATCTAATGAGTAGCACTAGCTAAATCTTCGCTATGAAATAAATGCCTCTTTTGCCACTTAGAAAACTTGATGAAACTCATAAGTAATCAAAAGGTAAATTACCAGTACTGAAGAAAGAACTGACAAGAATGAAACTCAGGACCTGCACACTTTTTATCATAGAGTAATGTGTAACATGTCTTCTTCATATTAGTGTAATGTCTCTGTTGGCTCAGTTCATTCTTTCCCGCAGCAATGTCCCATTTGTCAAAAAGAGGTGCAAGACGAGTAGTACATCAAATCTCAGAGGACATCTGACGTTTTTGCTACAAGCCCATCTGGTTTCGAGAGCACCAATTCACATCTGCATTTGTCGAGTTTTCAAAGCTGAAAACTTCTATTGTAAAGAACTTGATTATCTGCTCGCACGCGTACAAGTGGTTTCTGGACTTTTCTCATTGTGAGAAGCAATATGTTACATATAGCAACTAGATAACACTCTTTGTTAAAATATTTGACGTGGACCTTCTCCAGTTTGGAGTTTGTTGTAAATCCAGTTTGGTCTCTGCAATGGGTCCTCTAGAATGTAACTATTTCTCTCTTCGCATAAGGGAATAAATAACCTTATTCTTGATTTTCCTTGTCACCTACATATGTCTGGTCCATTCTCAACACATGAATGTTATCCCATATATAGGCGATTATGTTTGATAAGTGGATTAGCTTTATGAAAACCAAAGTATTTGATAACTTTGGGGGTAAATCAGAAGTTGAACTATGGATAGTTCATTCATTTGGGAAATTAAGAGTAGACATCCTGTGAGGTGAATAAGTGGAAACTTGATGTTAGGAACAAGAATTCTCTCTTTGCTTTCATCTTTACTTAACATTTTTGTCCCTCTCAAAACATTACTGTTAATGTACGGAGACTTTCATCTTTATAACTATTATCTAAAACCTGTGTAGAGCTAAACTGTATTCTTCGAAATGGGACGCATGGAACACCTGTAGTATAGTGTATATAGTCACAGGAGGAAATAGCAGTACTAATACCAAAAAATACAAAATGATTTGGAATTTTGTCACTAGATTACACTTCCAGGAAGCTTTAGCTGTGGAAAACCCACAAGTTAAATAAACAAACATGAATTATCTTAGTGAACATCACAAGGAACCCCAACAATTCATGACAGAACAAAACAAGGTAAGCGAAACATACTGTACAAAGACATGCTACCTTCAGGTTTTTCCAGTCATAACACTACAATGGAACACACTATGTTAGTCATGACTTCCAACTGAAGTTCATGTTGTCATCGAGATCACTGTTAAAGAACCCATTATCAATAAACTCGTTGGCAATATCTGGAACCATCTCATCTGATAAATGAAGACTTTGTGGCAAATCTGATGATCTTTGGCCGAAGCCAATATGAGCTGAAGACTCACTATTTGAAGAAGCACCTTTAAAACTGTTGCTTCTGCTAGGTGGCTGTCCATGAATATTTCCTTGCCCATGCCCAGTTGCAGTGGGTGCTGGAGAGTTCCTAAAGCCAAGCCCACCTGTTGATATGTTGCCACTGGGATTTTGTGCAGAAAGGGCCTGCTGCGGAACTGTTGAGCCATTGTTCTTTCTACTCATGTCGTGCAGGTATTGCTGGATCATTTGCTGTTCTATTGCTCGACTGCCTTGGACTGGCAGAGATTGACCCTGCTGTAGTATGCTACTCCCGCTTGGTGAGGGCAGATGTAATTGTTGCTGTTGTGGAATTTGACAACTAGAAAAGCCACTGCCTGGTGGATTCTGCAATGTTCCTGACAAATTACCTGAAGACCCTGGAGGGGCTGTCGTGAGGCCATGGCTGGTAGTACTGAAAGGAGAAGCCGACTCGTGTTGATTTGAGTTATTGGTTGAGTTCATTGAATTCTGTCTCATCAGCAAATTTTGATAGTTAGTCAATGCAAGAGCAGCCTGTGCTGAGCCACTCAAAGCTCCTCGGGCACCCACATGCTGGTTATTGTTCATTTGGCTATTGAGACCTGGATGCACTGCCATCAGCTTGTTGAGTGCGGTGCGATCAGTTGGCAGACCCTGAACACCTCCAATCTGATCCACTTCTTGCAACTTTTGCATCTCAACTTTAGGTGCAGTGGGATATCGAGGAAAGTTTTTCAAGCCCTCTGCATATTGAAATATCATTAAACTGCATTGATGATTATGACACGGCTTGTAGAAATGATTGTGTGTTAAACATGTAAATAGGTGGACTGTATTTTTCATGACATAAACAGAATGGGCCCCACCAATATATAATAGAGGAATGTATTTAAAGAACCAATATGCAAATATCCACAAAATGCTTCACCAATAGAAATCATATTCTTTGGAACAAAAACACTGGGGGTACAAGCTAATTACCAATAGGGCCTTTTTTTTGCTCTTTGCAGAAATCCATCAAGTCTTTCATGCTATTAACGACGTCAGCTATCTGTTAACAGAAGACCAACACAGTAAACCACATGAAAACAAGATGGTAAGCATTAAAAGGTTTGTCATGATGACGACATGCCTGTAGACATCGCACGTATCTTTTGGAAAAGCCAAGATCATTTAGGGACTGCAACTCCAAACTCCTTGCAAGCTGACGCCCAGCTGTCACAACCCTGCATAGAAAGACATCAAATTAATGGAATGGTACATTAAATAAAGGTCCCTCGAGTAAAACCAGCATATCAAGAAATAAAAAATAAGCATATCAAGTAAACTGGACCCAACTTCTGAATTATCAACTTCAGAATGATACACCTCTTTTTGGAAAGGAAGGGGGGTCAAGCAGGAGAGTTTCGCGCACGCACATAAGTTCAAAAAGTTGGTCGACCATAGCATATCATGTAGCAGAAATATCAACTAGACGCTTCACACACTCTAGAACATGCACGCCATCTCACTATAAACTAGAGAGGGAATAATAAGCCAAAGGAGAAGCAAGTATTAGAATTTTAAGCCTCAGCTAAATATTATCTATCACAGGCAATTTCTACATCTCAAATATTATTTCAAAAATTGTTGGCACTGGAACAAATAAATCACAAAACAATACCAAGTCTTCCCTCTGGATACTTACAGCAGGTGCCACTCACTTGCATATTTAACTTCTGTATAGCAAAAAGGCAAGTAAATGACTCAGCTAGAGGCCTCAAAGGGAAGCTCCTGAGCATTCTTTGAAGAATTGGAGTCTGGCCAAACATTCCATACATTATAACATATTACACCTCTAATCCCTTTTCACCAATCATATAATCAATTACAAATTGTCCTCATATCTTCTGTAATTGGTATGATCAACCAAAATAGATGCTAAAGTGATGATTCCTCGGTGCACCAACAGCAAACGTATTGTGCATCCAGAAAATATCTCACTTACATAACACTGTTTGCCTGTAAATCTGGCTGAGAAACACCATCTGTTCCGCTTTCAGATACTGTGCTCTGACATTTTTGTGCAACCTGCAGTAATTGATTCACCTGCAGCAAAGGTCTGCACTATTAGCTGCATAACCCAAATCAAACTGCTTACTTATGTGCACTTGTCTTTCTATAAGTTCACCTACATTCTGTTCTAACCATATAACTAAATTTTTAGAGTTCTGTTTTCTGTTCCAGTGAACTGTAGTACCAAACCAAATATGAAATTTGTTTAGATATATATGTATATATATCCATACAAATTTTTTGGTAGTTCATTTATCATATGTAATATGTTGGATTTGATTTCGGATATTTTGGGCATAAATTGTAATGATGTAAAAGATTTATAAGTAGATGATTTATGTATCGGAATTGTTGATATTTAGGATTTGATTCCACGTGTTGGAATCGTAAATGATTTATTTGTCTTCACAAGTTTTTACCTATACATGTTTTTTATCAGATAAATTTGGAATTTTGACATTACTGGAATTTTTCTTTTAATTTGACATTTCAGTTTCCAATCCTACTGAACCAAATTCTTTTGGTAATTTAACGAACCAAACCGAGAAATTCAGATCGTTTCACTACCGTATTACCCAACACACACCCCTAAATATAGGCTAGCACGAGGGAATTAATTTCCACAACTGCAGGGTTGAGTAGAACATAGAGATTATGACTGCACAAGGAGATGAACACATAAATATTGTAGATTATTCAAATTCAAGCAAAAACCCCGGGTGAAAAAAGGATGCACAATGGTGATCAGTTAGAATATCAGAGCCATTCAGACTATCAGAGAACTAAATTTAAATGCAGATTAGAATAGTACAGCATCATTAAAATCATAGATTTCTTATATTGGCGGAAAAAATTGATTTAAGAGCTCAACCCATCCAGTGAAGAGGCCTCTACCTGTGGTGCAACCAATCTACGAGGAAGAAGTTCTTCATGACGCCGAGCACAAAATTCCCAAGACAATATCTGAAGAAGTATAGAGATGCAAGTGTCAAAACACCAATATAAATAAGTATAAGCATCAGTTCATTCATGTGAACTAGTATTCGCAGTTTACCTTTAACTCAGGGGTGAAAAAGATGCGAAGGTGACCCTCACGCACGACACGAAGTTGCTCATACACACTTTCTTGGACTGCCTTAGCATACTCGAGCATCATCATTCCTGAAGGGAATCTATATTCACGAGGCAAGTCCAGAAAAAGAAGCTCGTCTATTACCCCACTGCCAAATTTGATTTCATTAAGTCTAGGAAGTACTTCAAAAGTTGCCTCTGTCAAAATCGACAAAAAGGTAAAATTTCAGAGCAGACAAGTAGATGCAAGTGTTATTCTGAGGGATGAAAAACAGACAAATTATAAAAAAATTAGGATTGACGTCAATTGCAAAGTTAGTTAATCACAAACTATTCTGAATTTCCCCAAAGAAGGCTCGAGTTCAGATGGATTTAAAAAGATAACTGGCAAAGAACACATTGCTCGAGCAATATGTCTTCAGACTTCAGAACATCTAAAACTCATCTAAAATTAGCTCATTTCAAAAAGGAAAATGCAGGCACAATATCACACACCAATAACAAATTCAAGTGAAAGCTTATTTTACTCATCTACTTTTGATTGGTTCATACTCTCCATTCAAGAATATTGGATAGCCAAAGGCAAGGGCATTTTCAGAGCCAACCCTTGTATGAGAACATGCTGCATAACTAGTGTAAATGTCAGTACAATAAAATATGAAAAGAAGAATTCTGAGAGTCTGCACCCCTGCCCCCCAATATAATAAAAAAAATACAATTAATAACTGGCAAAGAAAAAAATACACGAGCAGGCGAATATATGTTGACAAACATAAGGAACAAATAAAGAAACTTCTACTTATACAGATTTTGCTTTGTCACAACATTGAAAGGGAAACAGAAATATAGTAAAATCAAGCCCAAACATAGTAACTCAACCAGAGATTTTATAGAATTCCCCAAGCAAATTATACCAAAGAAACTAATGGTCAATCTCTAGGATTCTACATATTCTTCAAAGAGAGAAAAATTACTCTTCAGAATACCCTAGACCATGAGTGGTGATCATAAATGTCCCCTTGTTAGAAATACAACCATAGAAGAGGAATTGTGGATGTCACATATTGATAAGCATTAATAAGATTTACTATTCAACTCAATCGGAAAACAAAAAGTCACCCATTCAGCAGGCATGTATTCACAAGATTGCATCTGAAAGGCTTCCACAAAAATCATGCTTACAAGGTCACCAAATACCACAGAATTTCTTTTATAGAGACCACTGAATATTAATTGAAAAGCAATATTAATTTAGGCAGAATTTTAGGTTTGTGAGAAACGCACCAAATCCCCTTCCAGACTTTGATCCACAAATGTCACATTGCCATGCATCCTGCAGAACAAGACAAACCAATTACACTCATCCTCTTGAAGTCTCCAACCTAAGGGAGCAGGAATAGGCCAAAAACAATTAATTTAATAGAAACAAAATGTGTGTTCATGGAAAAGTATCGAGCACAATTAACCAAGTGCTTCTTTACAAGCCAAATAATCAAGTAGACCTTTAAGTATTCAACAAAATAACACGACAATTACCATTGCTGCCTGTGGGAAGACACCAAGTGAATGATGTCCAACATTATCATACATGGATAGACACCACCTCGTCTTCGCGCGTGGAGAGTAATACTCGGCCACAAATTTTCTCCAATAGGCAATAGTATTTTCCTAACAGGACCAAGTACATGATCCATCATGACAGGGTACTTGAAGAAGTTTAGACACAAGTTAAGAACTAGGGAAATAGAAGGAAAGAAAAATGCTTCTATGAACCAAATATGAGCTGTATGATCCATTTGGAGAGAGAACGGATGGGGGAGAGGGGTTACTCACATGCAAATTAATTAAATTACTTACAGCAGGCCGTTGTCTCTGGTGAAACAAGTATTGCATCAATCGACGTGAGCATACACCACCATCACAAGGTCGCTTTATGCCTGCAGGTGGCATTCCCTGTAGTTGTAGCTGTTGTCTTAACTGCAACTGCTGCTGCTGCTGTTGCTGTAATAACTGAACTTGCTGAATTGGCGACATAGCCTGTAGAAGCTGTTGCTCTTGCTGTCTTAGTCTCTGTTGCTGGATCAGGGCTTGCAACTGAGGATTAGAATTCTGTAAGTGCATGGAATCTTGTCTCTGCAGTAGCTGTTGCAAAACCTGCTGTTGTACAATATCTTCCTGCTTGACATCCAATCGGGGTCTCTTTTGTAGCTGAGACATACTAGTTGGGTCCTGGATGAAAGAATTGGGAACCCTTGGACCACCAGGGAGTTGGACCTGCGCCATTCGAGGCAAAGATGTGGCACTAGAAGCTCCCTGATGCTGCTGATTTTGCTGGCCTTTTTGTGAAACTGGGTCCTGATTGGAGCTTTGCTGCACTACAGATGATCCATCCATGACAGAAGAGCCAGAAATGCTAATATTATTAGATGAGAATGACATGGGCGATGCAGGCAAGCGCATATAAGATTCTGTATTAATACTAGCACTTCTCTGAAGATGGGGACCTCCTGAAAGTCCTGAGTTGGCATCAGTTACCAAAGAACTTGCCCCAACACTTGGTCCCGAGCTTGCCACACTGTTTAACACTGTGTTGCTGACATCCCCTGAAACTGGACCAATGTCAGAACGTGCATGTCCAGGTAATGAATTTGATGAGTTCCCAAAATTTGAACTCAATTGAGAATTTCCTGCAACCTGGGATTGCCCATCTCCTTGGAAAAATATTCCTGAACTCGAAGATGATTGTGTCATGCCTCCAGCAACTCGTGAAGGTAGCATTCAGGGCAGGCGGCTGGAGTCCAATTGGCTATCCAGTGCCTTGTACTCAACTATCAGGCTAACTTAAAGAAGACAAGAATTATGCCAGCTAAACTCAGAAACTCAATGTCATCTGTATGCCTTTGATCTGAGTGCCGCATGTCCTAATCATCACATACAGCTAATTTTTTCACCATCACCTGCTTGCCTAACCCAGTAGTCCACTCCACTGCCAAGCACAATAAAAGAAAAATATCAGCAATTAACAAAACAGAGCAAATAAACTACCATGTATGGCACGCCAGTAAAAACCCCAACAGCAAGTTAAAAATTACAAAGAGTTAATAAGACGGAAAAAATCACTTAGAAATCCAACAAAATATCCCTAATTATCAAAACCCTAATTCGCAACCACTAGGATTCAACTCAAATTCAATAAAACACACATCTTTAGCCATTAGGAGAGCTAGAAGCAAGAAAAGATACAAATAATCAAACAATCAACTAATGCACACCACTATCCAAAGTCCAAATGAAACCCCCAAGTCGCAGCCTACAAACATCAAACTAAAAAACAAAACAAGTCCCAAAAACGATCGTAATAAACTCACTTCAATTACATAAATTCCCTCGCTTAAGGGTAATCCGCAGCTAAAATTCTTAATTACGCTCTAATCAACTTCATCTTAAACCCCAAACACCATAACCAAAGATCGAAACCGTACAATTAGCACCACCACCGAGGGGCAACAAAAAGTAGAACTGTGTACTTGAAAATTTCTCTAGAAACAGCAACCCACAAAATTTTACTTCCAACTACAGATAATTAAGCTGAATGAACGAAAAACCAAAGAGATTAACATACGCTAACCCGGAGATGGAGAAGAGTAAACCGCAAAGAATTTGACAGAGTCGAAAAGGAGAGGATGCCCAGTACCTGATCGGTGTTCATATAGCTAGCGGGAAGCCGAAGGGGGGGGAAGTGATCGGCTGTAGCCGGTTGAGGAATTTGGCTCACCGGTTACAGACGGTGATGGTATAGACACGTGGCAACGATTAATTGGATTGTAGAGTCGGTGGAAAATCTTGCAGGTGAACTTTAACGACGTCGTGGATTGCCGTAAACGTGGCGAGAGACTATTGGGTATCGGGTTAAACCAGTAGGTTTTGATGGGAAGAGGTTGTAATTAATTGGGATTAGAATGTTATCTAACAATAATATGTTTCTTTTGTTATAATTATATATTTTTTAAATTAATTATCTTCTAACAAATATTCGTACACGACGTTTCATCGTATGAGGTATTTATTATATATTCATTTATTCAAAAGAATGTATTTGTATTTTCTAAATAAAAATAATATTTTTATTATTACAATAAATTTTAAAAAAGTTCGTTGTAAATAATATAAATTATTATTTCTTTATTTTAAAAAAATGTTGAACTAGAAGGATTTAAACCCAAAAAAGTGGGCCTAAGCCTAATTAATCTCCTAATGGGGTTTAGATCCAACCCACCAAAGACATGACTGCTGATTTAATGGCTCTTTTGGGCCCACAAGGGTGCAACTCATATGCCCAACTTAAGTGGGCCTAATCCATGGGGGCCCGGACCAATAAGTTCGGGCTACATTCTTAGTGGAGGCCCATTTTTCCATTTTCTTTACAGTATTTTGAACTCCTAGAGAAGTAAATGGATCTGGGTTGGACCCGAGCTCAGGCTCGGGCTGTTTGGACGGGTTATAAAGTCTTAATTGGATCCAATTTTTTATTATTATAAATTCTTTTAAGATTTGATATAATTATAATTTTTATTTATTATATAAGAAATTATAAATATTTTTATAATAATTGATGAAACTATGTAATTTTTGGGTGGACGTTTAGAATTATCAATATTGTCCTTATTGTATTTTTAAAAAAAAAATTAGACACGATGGATGAAAAAAATTTAAAAATTATAAAAAATTATCCACTTAGTCCGAATAAAATTTAAAAAAATCAAAAAATATGTAAGATGATAATTATTGTCCACAAAAGTTTTTTGATCGGCTCAACACAAAAAATAAATGAAAATTCGAAGAAGACTAACCGATTCAATTAGTTGTTAAATGATAGTTAAAATCATATGAGTATTGATAATTTTAAAAATAATGAGAAGTATTAATAATTATATCATATTTCAGAGATGTGTTTGTAATTTACTGACAATAAAGACATTATTATTTAGTCCAAAAACTAAGAACAAAAAGGGGTGGTTTTGGGGTCGAATGAAGAGGTACAATATCAACTGAGACATAAAAGTCGTGCTTTCGATTGTCAAGGAAAAGGTCTTAAAGTGATTCTAATGTGTTATTCCACCACTGTCGGTGGTGAGATGAGAGTGTCGGTGCAATGGAATGTTCGAATTGCTTTCTTTTTTTTATATTTTAAATTATTTTTCACAAAATAATACTTCATTCAAAAATGTGCTTCTTTAGTATGTACCTTCGGTTTTTAGTATTGTACATCCATTTTTAGAAATTAAGATCGTATTTCAATAATATTATACTATTTTTTAAATTAATTATGAGAGAGAGAATCTACGTGACAGTCCTCCTTAAGCCTCTTCATGGGAGTTCTTTTTATTTTTTATTTTTTTCTTTTTTGATGATTTGACTCCTCGATTTATGATATTATCATTTAGCTGGCTTTTAAGCAAAAATAAATAAAACTCTCAAAATAACTTTTAATATTACAAAAATATTCTATACCCAATTCCAAAAATTAAGACCGTGTTTGGAAAAAATTTACGTGCAATCTTCATTATTTTTGCTAGTAGATATTAGATGGGGATAATTAATTGTAAGAGCATAGAATCTGACACACGTACATTTATTTATTGTGAATATGATTTGGTGCTAAAGTGGCGGAAGTCACAAAATCGGGGTTCCGAGGCTGGCCCAGAAAATATTTTTTTGGCATACATATTTTTGTCGGGAGAAAAATTATAACTTTGCAATATTTTAGAGGTATTTTAATATAAGTAATTTATTTGTGATCTTTTCTTGTAATTTATGAAAAAAAAATATCTTATTAAAATCCATACTTGAGTGGTTATAGATATAGGGGTATTCTCCAAATTAACAATATAGTAAACCTATATGTTGAATTTGAATTTTTTTCTTACTTAATGTACAAATTTGATAATTTGTCAATCAATTTAATAACCCTATTTGGTGCCAATCATGAAATAGCAAACTTAGGCATGCATAAGGTAATCATGACCAAATTTGAGATTATGAAATCGAGTATCACTGAGCGTTTGGATATCTGTTTCATATATGAATTATTATATTAATATATTAGTCGAATTGATAAATTATTTATCTACTCAAAATTATCAAAATATTAATATAATTATATAATTATTGTTTTCAT
>NW_011628055.1:443470-465568 GCF_000512975.1 Sesamum indicum | reverse complement strand
GGCCTATATCATTAGCTCAAAACTGGGCAGGGCAGCCATGGGAACTTAATATTTTATTACAAAAAATTATAGCAAGAGACATCAAACTTATCTCCTAATCATACTTAATTTTCAGATCCTCATCATTGCATCATGATATTCTTAAAAATTCTTTCTTTTTCCCTACTTTCTTTGTGGGGTGCTATGAAAAAATATTTTCTATGAATTGGATGCGAAATATCGGACAACGTGATTATATCATGTTAATAGTAACTTATAAATTATGATGATGTCATTTGATTTATACGATTCGATAATTTTATCGTCAATTCATATATGAAAAATATATTATTTTTTGAATAAATATTTAATATAACTGAAAACAAACATCTTCAATGAAGCACAAGTAAAATAATAAAAAAATATGGATTAGTAGCCGTAAAATAATAGTAAAAGTATTATTACCAGTAAAGTATTGCTCAAGTAATAAGATTCAGACATCGTAAACAAGATCCGAGTATTATTAATTTGATATGATAGTAGTGTTTTGTTTGCCTATAAATCGTTAATTGCTTCTCCTATGAACAAGAGATATTATTAAGCTGATAGGATACAAATTTTTATTTTAATAGTATGAAATTTATTAAATTATTTAATATATTTAAAGTCAAAAATTGATTCGATATATCAATAATTTAAATCAATGAATACGTTCAAACAAATCAAAAAATAAAAAAAATATTATAAAAGTAAATATATACCCACATTAATAAAATTTAAATTTATAATATTTTTTTTGTGAAAATCTTACCAATCGAGTAATGTCTCGTTGCGAAAAGATCTAGAGGGCAATTGATGGACTTCAAATGGACGTGGTAGCTACCTAGCAAAACATTTCTCCAATTGGGTCATACTTTTGATGACTTTTATTGGGAGAAACAATAATTACATATATCATTATATTATTATTATTTGATTTGTAGGGTTTGATTAATAATTAGATAGGCAGTTGGATTTTCATTTTCTCTTGCCGTTGGCTTCTCATTTTCGTAATCTAAATTCTGATTGGTGATTAAAGAGACTTTTCGCCAATACTGATTGGAAAATGCCAATGTCTCATTAAATCTCTTCCTGAAAAATTCTCGTCAGATGATGACGAGGACAAAGAAATGTGAAGCCAATTAGTGTTGCCATGTTTAATCACCACTCCTAAATCTTAATTATTAGACAAATTAATGGAATTAATTTGTCTGAATGGTGAGGTTAAAATTTCACAAAAGTGAGTTCAAGTTGTATGGATGTTAAGAGGCTATTAATACAGTTAATCAACAATATGCATCAGGATGTAACGTCTCAATAATTTTTATTTCCATCATGTATTGCAAAGCATAATTATGTGGAGTCAAATTCTACAATATCATTAAGTCGGTTGTACATCAATGTGGGTAAGGAAATAAGAAGACATTAACGATAACACAAAATGTGGGTAAGGAAATAAGAAGACATTGACGATAACACAATATGTGGGTAAGGAAATAAGAAGACATCGACGCCAACATAAAATGCGGGTAAGGAAATAAGAAGATATGGATGCCAACACAAAATGCGGGTAAGAAAATAAGAAGACATCGACGCCAACACAAAATGTGGATGAAAAAATAAGAAAACATCGACGCTAACACTACTGGTGCAATTATAGAATGGAAGATCATTTTTAACATTTGTATTATTGTAATATTGTAATAATTGATTGTATTTTTTCTTAATACTTTTTTTTTTTAATTTTTAGTAATTATAATTAATAAATATTTAAATATATAATTATTAATGAGTTCATTACGTAAAGAATAATATAAATAATAATATAACAAATAAAAAATATATATATAATTACAGTCGTCATTGACATGACGACTACCTAAATAATTGAAAAAAAACCATGCAACTCGTCATTGACAAACAACGACTTGCATTAGTAACAAGCCCTAAAAATTATAACTTTCTTATCATATTATTTACAAATTATTCATAAATGAAATTAATTTCTTGACAAAAAATAAATAAAATAACTTACTCAAAAGTTAAAAAAAAAAAGGCAGGGGGTCCCACAGAATATTGGTAAAATCACTAGACAATACATCCACAGAAACTCCAAACTGCTACAGAAGTGTCGGTACACTGTCTCCTTACTTAATTCTTATTTCATAATAAATAAATAATAATAATAATTTAATATTTGGAGAAAGATTAAAATTTGATTAAATAATATAATTATGGCTTAAAATAGTCAAACCGCCCCGTGCTGTTGTACCGTCTTTATCGGGACTCCCATCAAGCGTCAGAATCTGATCCACCGCTCTAAAACTACCACGTGTCCAGTGAGCTAATCGTGCGGTGCCAGCGTGTCGGTGGCGATTTGGAGAGAGAAAAGATAAAGACACGGAGCTGTCCTGATGCGGGGGGTAAAGCTTCTTCGTATCATTTACTGACACGCGTGCACTGAGGGGATGTGATTTAACCTCGGTGAACAGCTTTGTCCTAATGCTCCTTATATTTATTTATTTTTATGATTCAAATAAATTATATAAAAATATATATAGATTGAAAAAACAGGGAAACGTAAAAGTGTTTAGAAATAAATGTAAAAATTGAGGAAAAATATAAAGTTGGAGTATTTCAATAAACAACTTAATATTTACTAATAAGTGAAAAAAATGGTATTTAGCTATTTATAACTTTTAATTATTTAATTTAAATAGTTAAAAAATATAAATTTTAAATGAAAAGAAAAACTCTTTTCATTTTTTTTCCGCCCAATCAGTTGAAAAGTGTTTATTTTAAATAAACACTTCCTATGTAATAAACATTAATCTAATATATATAAAGAGAGAAATTATTGTTATTATTATTAAATAAAATGTCAAATCATATAACTATCACTTGATATTTTATTACGAACGCTATATATATTTTTTAGTGTATTATCAATTTTAATCATTGTCTTGATGAAAAAAAATTGTCATTCAGGCCAAAATATGGAACAAAGAAAGTACGTCTATTTTTCTATTGTCTCCCATTTTTGAAAAAATTTTAATTAATGCCGATTTTGCCTCTTTAAATTTTGGTACATGGCTTTACGGGTATAGATATTTTATTTTTAATCATAATATATTATTTAAAATTTATTCAGTGATTTAAAATAATAACATATTAATTAATTTAGAATTATTAGTTTCTTTTTTAGAAATAAAGAGGGCTCTGAAACTCGGGAGAATAACCTTTTCTAACTTTCTCCTTTTCTACCGCTATGGTTTATTTCTTTAGTATTGAAGTGAATGCGACTTTACCATTATTATTCTATGATGAAGATTGGAAAGGCATGGATTGTCAAACTCTCATGCACGCTTGCACGCAAAGTTTTTGGTCAAGATCGTTAGTATAAAAGATTAAAAAATAACAGAAAAAAATACGATTTTATAATATATTTATAAAGAGCATTGTAAATTCAAGAGATAAAAAATACAATATAATGGCGATAAATTAGAAAAAAAGATGAAATAATTTAATTGTCACTTTATTTTTTATATAAAGACAGTTTAGTCAATACATATAATAATAATAATAATAATAAACAATTGTGGGAGGGATGACGGTAGCCTACGACCGGTCGATTGAGATTCGCCACCTTCGCTGCTTCCCATGGTTGTACCGCAGTAGTTATTATTCGTCCTCCTGACTTTCTTAACCTCTCCCCCGACCCCACCAATTTATAGTCCTGGCTCCATAATTGAGAGTACAATCATTAGCTGAACATCAAGTTCCCTAAAACGCCCTTGTACCCCGACATGTCACCTTAGCAAATCCTACCCGGGGTATTCTTATCATAGGTCAGCGCATGACTAAACTTACTTATCAATGAATATTTATCTTAGCTAATATGAACTTTTTTCGTTATTTATTTTTAATTTATTATATATGAACAAATTATTTCTTTTAAAAAAATAAATTATTTTATTTTAAATACACAAAAAGATAATTTGCTATTTTTTAAAAGGAATAATTTTTACTTACTTGTAATATTATAGAGGATAAATTATATTAAATATATTAAATAAATAATAAATTTAAGATTTTTGGCATATTTTTAAATTTATATATTATTTATAAATTTATAATAACATATATTATTTTTTTAAATTTATATCATATTTATTAGAGTAATTTTATATCGTATTTATTCTATACATGCAAATAATATATACCACGTTGGCTAACATATATAAAAAAATCAATTTGAAGTATGTCAAAATCATCACGACATTACATAATGTAAATTAACATCATAAAAAATAAAATAAAAATTCATTTTTTTTAATTTCATATATTATAAATGGAAAAAAAAATATTCAAGAATGTGGTAAATTAGTCGATATAATCTTTCAGTTTTTACCAAATATTTTAGAATATATTTTTTATTAATTAATTATAATTATATTATCAATTTAAATTATCAATAATTAGTATACGTCAATTATTAAAATATTATAAATATAATAACTAATCAATAACTATTATTACACCAACTTTTCAAAACCCTATGAACAGAAGCATTGGCGGCTTAACTGTGTGGTTTTTTCTTAACGTAATAGTTAATACACAGAATTTATTTTTCTTAATTAGAACAGCTTCTTCTTAATTAAACAATTAGTATTATTGATTGAATGTATTTATATAATAAGACCACAATGTAATGTTCTGTTCTATTCGCTGTCCATACAAATTTGTTTTCGCCCAACACTTTGCCTTCTCTCTCACTTCCCCTTTTCAACTTTTCTTCCTCCAGGTCCAGCCCATGAGAGCTGCAAGAATCCGCTCAATGTGCAGTTAAATTTCGTTGTTCTTCATATGTAGACATTGATTTTCTTGGATAATTTCCAGTGGAGTTCCGAGATTCAAAGACTTGAGATTCTTGGAGCAACGAACTGATTCTTTCTGTATTCTGGGATTTTTGTCTGAGATCTGAAGTATTCGCCCTCTCTTTCCCAATTCAACTTCCAGCCCACTAATTACAGACCTTCCTCCGGCAGCGCCGCCCGCCGGAGTCTCATCTCCGCCCATCTTTTTCAGCATTTCGGTTTGATTTTTTGCCTGACAAGTTCAAGCTTAATATTTGTTTCCATTTGCTTTCTCTGTTTGATTATTTCCTGCAGTTAGTTACAGTTAATGCGTGTGATAGTTAGGATTAAGACAGAGATTTTCTGTGTAATGCTGAGAATCTTGAGATTGTTCAGAACTCTGTAAAACCTTGTCCTTTAGTTGGAGGGTTCTTGTATTTGTATCGTGGAAGATGTTGAAAATGAGTGCCAAGAATGATCTGTTGCCGCCACAAACAAATGCTGGTTTGGGGGGCGGACGCGGCGGAGGGGGAGGCCGCGGTGGTGGTGGTGAGAAACAATGGGAACTTAGGCCCGGTGGAATGCTGGTCCAGAAACGCACGGACGCCGACATAGCCCATATGCCGCCGCCTACTATTCGCGTGCGTGTCAAATACGGGTCGATTTATCATGAAATATACATAAGCTCTCAAGCCACCTTCGGTAATCCCAACCGTTATTTCAATCTTAATTGGTTTCTTTTTCTCTTATTGTGTGCTTTATTTATTTGTCTTAATGTTCGTTTGTGATGAATTGAATGCAGGGGAGCTCAAGAAAATGTTATCCGGGCCGACAGGATTACACCACCAAGATCAGAAGTTATTTTACAAGGACAAAGAGAGGGATTCAAATGCGTTTCTTGATATTTCAGGAGTGAAAGACAAATCTAAAATCGTGCTCCAGCAAGATCCCGTAAGCCAAGAAAAAAGGTATTTGGAGATGAGGAAGAATGCGAAAATGGAAAAGGCTGCGAAAACGGTATCAGAAATCAGCTTGGAGGTTGATAAGCTGGCTGCACAGGTAATTTCTTCTTACAACCTAGGCTTAAGACAATCACATGTAGTAACTAAGTGAAGTGGAATTGTGGTATGCTGTTCTTTGATCTGGATAGGTTTCAGCGATTGAGACTGTGGTTTCTGGAGGCGGGAAAGTGGTGGAAAAGGATGTAGTAAACCTGACTGAGTTGTTGATGAATCAGTTGGTTAAATTGGACGGCGTCGTTGCTGACGGTGATGTCAAATCACAGAGGAGAATGCAGGTAGAAAATTGATCAATGTTTGGACTTAAAAAATGCAATTCTTGAATGTTTGAGGTGATGCTGTTCATAGTCTGATTTGAAACATCTCATTTGATGTGGTGGTTCAAATTCTGAAGGTTAGGAGAGTACAGAAATTTGTTGAGACTCTTGATATGTTGAAGCTCAAGAATTCAGCCCCAGCTAGCAACGAGAACCACGTCTCATTACAGCAGAAGCATCCAAATGGGAACGTTCCCTTGCAGACCTCAAACGCGAGCGTTTCATCCCCCATCCAACAGCAGCCGGCCGGGCATTCAATCATGTACTCTTTAATTGATTCACCAAACCACCACCAGCAACCGTTGAGCCACTCAGCCTCGGGGGCCCCTGTGGTGATAACCACTCAATGGGAAACGTTTGATCCTATGCCAATGCCATTGCTAGGTGCCCCTTCAACGTCCAAGACAGAAACGATCACAGTTCTTCCGGCTCATCAATCTAGTCTTACATGGGATTTACTTTGAGTTGTATCACCCATTTATGTGCTCGTGTGAAGATGTGCGTTTTGGATTGGTTTCTCGAGTTGGTTTTGGAGTCTATTCTTTTCTGTATTTAGAGGTTTTTGTTAGCTTTGTTGTTCATGCGTCGTCCACTTGAGAAATAAACAGGCTACGTGAAATTCTAGCCCCACATTTAGTCCAACCAAATTGAAGTAAATGCAATTTGTCTTGTCATGTAACTGATGTACAGTTTAAAAAGTATCGTAAGCACACAACAAATGCAATAAAACTTGCAATATGATTGATTTGGCGGAATAAATTCTGGTTCATGTAAGAAGTTTCTTGAGCAACTTCTTAGGATACTCTTATAAATTTGTATATTTTTACATTTCTGGACTTTGTTTTGCATGAAATAGAAGCTCATTTTCTGAGTTTTCAATTTTAGCAGTATGTTAGAAAGAACGATGAATCTGGATACCTTGATTCCCATTGAGGATACACTAGGATAAGTATTAAATTACATCTACATTTTTTGATGATGTATGTAAGCGTTTTAGATTATGAGTTTGAGAGATTTATAAGCTCCAAAACTTTTTTTTACCTAGCGAGATGTCTTTTCAAAATAAAATCGTGAGGCTCGAGATAGAGCAAAAAATACTTTGCAAAATAGGGCACTGATTGAGTCACAAGCTACATCATCTTGAGATTATGATTTAATTACACAAATACTTCATGTACTTTGCAAAATTATAAGTACATGTTTTAAGGTTGTAATTATAATTACAATTATATTCTTTATTAAATGACGAAACACTATACAAACACCCTTTGTTGTAATTTTAAGAAGGCCGATATATTAAATATTTATGTAATTAAGTATAATCTTAGAGCTTTTTTTTTTGTTTCTTTGGTTGGAAGGTTTGGTGTAGGCCTGTTGGTTACTGGGTTTTGGTTTGGGCCATAGGATTGTATGTGTTTTATATGAGTGCAGTGCATGTCCAAACAGTCTCATTCGTCTGTTTTCTTACAGTTGGAGTCTAATGTGGAAGGCAGAAGGAAAGGCACGCGGTCCCGCGTTTCCATGGGGGGAAGTGTAAACAACCGGATCCTGGTAGTTATTTAACTGTCATCCAGCGTGTTGCAATTCGGGTCAAGTCATCTTACGTAAATTACAAGAAGAAAAGTAGAAAACCCCCTACCATGTTTTTCTTGGGTTTCTGGATTGCTTACGTGCCACGGCCCGGTTGGATAATAAGTGGTTTTTTTAATGAATGATATTTTAATTTAATAATTAAAAAAATTAAGATTGTATGTATAAATTTAAAATTATAAGTTCGAATTTACCGTATATGTGGATGTTTGTAATTTCTTAATCATTATTAATTATATTGATATTTATTGAATTAAGGTATTACTCAATATATCAAATTGAATTATTGAAATATTTTTATCATTTATTTAATAAAATTATTGAAATATATTTATCTTTTATCTAATAAAAAAAGCTTTCTCGGTGACGTCATTAGTCTCCATTAATTTCCAACACAATTATTTTTTTCCACTAAATCAGATAAGAGTTAATTAGTGAATAACCTAAAGAAAATAACAAGAACAATACTGCATGTTATGAGAGACAATATATAATGAGATTATAGATTATTTAACACATTTTATAATATGATTAAAGAAATTTTATATGGAAATACTTTATCTCGATATTTTTAACTATTCTAACATAAATACATATATATATATAAATATATAGATATATATAAAAAAATATAATTTGATAATGAACAGTAATTTTTGTCTTTCAAAACACAATATTAAACATACAATACTTATTTTAAATTTATTTTTAAAATTGAAATACGGTTCTTTAATTTTAATTTTGGGTTGGAAGAGGAAATTTCTGACTGAGAATTCTGACCAAAACATGGAAGTATGGAACTGCTTGAAACGTCGTTTTCGGACCCCCACGAACTCTTCTAGTAGCACACGTGTCTAGAAAACGAACACTGCTTTGATGACTTGTACCCCATGGTCCACGCCTATTAAAATCCGCAGTTTCTCTCTATCTTCTTGGAGTAAAAAGTACAAACCGTGGGCAGCCTGTCTGGCGCCTTATCACCATTTCCGTGTTTGGATATCGCGTTTACTGCGCAATCAGCTTATCAAAAGCTCACTATCATTAATCACTTCACTTCTCCTGCTTACATAACCTATAAATATAACTCTTCCTTCACCTTTTGTTCCTCAGAACCCCAACACAACTCAAAACTTAACCAACTTTAGAATTTCTCACTACTAAAAGCTACTGATCGGAGGAGCTGGAAATAGCTGAAAAAGCGCTTTTTTGGATTTTTTTGAGCAAAAGCAGATTAAGACAAGCGGAGATGTTCAGGAGCTACTACTTCTCAGAGCCTCACGTGCAGGATTTCTGGCCTGAATCTTCTTCAGTAGAAAAAGTGCATTTTTCCGACGAGGAAGTGATTTTAGCTTCAAATAATCCGAAAAAGCGGGCCGGCAGGAAAAAGTTCCGGGAGACGAGGCACCCGGTGTACCGGGGGGTGCGGCGGCGGGACTCCGGCAAGTGGGTCTGCGAGGTGAGGGAGCCCAACAAGAAATCGAGAATCTGGCTGGGGACTTTCCCCACGCCGGAGATGGCCGCGCGTGCGCACGATGTGGCGGCGATTGCTTTGAGGGGGAGGTCTGCTTGCCTGAATTTCGCTGACTCCGCGTGGCGGCTGCCTGTTCCGGCATCGGTGGACGCTAAGGACATCCGGAAGGCGGCAGCAGACGCTGCGGAAGCATTCCGTCCTCAGTCATCGGAGCCATCGGCCGCCGTGGCGTCGCCGGAAGGCTTTTCACTTATGGATGACGAAGCGCTGTACGGGATGCATGAGTTGCTGGATGACATGGCTGAGGGGTTACTGCTGCCTCCACCTCAGTATAGTGATGACGTGGAAATGAATGCTGACGTGTCATTATGGAGTTATTCTATTTAATTTTAATTTAGTTATGGGCTTAGGTTTCTAGGTGGGCACGTAAGATAGTTGCCTGCTTAGCAAAAATTCTGGTCCGTACTCAATTTTTTTGCTAGTGCGGAAGCAGAAAAGAGGTGAGCGATGGAATGTGATGCTTTTATTCAAATGAATTTAATTTATCTCAACTTTTCACTCTAATAAGAAATAATTATTTCATAACAATGTTACAATTAGCTAGTTTTTATATATATATGTATCGTATATAAAATATTCTTTTAAATATAAAAATAATATATAACTTTTAAAAAGTGTTATCAAACGATCTCAACAATAAACTGTTTTTTCAATTGAATGAATTATAACGAAAGAAATGTGATATTCAAAAAGTTAATCAATCATCAATCAAATATAATATTGATTATCTAAGTATAATTCCATATTAGTTTTGAAGATTGCAATGACAATCCTGTTGCATAATCAAGTGGAATCGAACACATTTGCTAATGCTGATCTACCCTTAGTTGAAATGAAACGAAACCTACAAGAGGTAGATGTATTTTCGAAGTATTTGAATTTAATGGTGGAACTTCAAATGATTATAACTTTCGATCCTGCTGGAGTTACAGGACGAACCACACAATGTTTTGATCCTCTTCAAGAAGAGAATCCAAACCTCTAAGTTTCGACCATTGGCCTGGCCATTTTTTATATTTTTCTATTTTTCAGTCAACTTTGAGTATTTTTCATATTTTAGATAGTTATCTTTTGAGTCTGATATTTTTTTCAGAATATTACAGTAATAGTAAGGTAATATAAGGTCGAATTTCGTGGACTTTTGAGACAGTTCAAATTTTGATCAATTCTAGACATGTTTTATCAGTACTAAGACTATGACTCTTTTCTTTAAATAGTAAATAACTTTAGGGATTCCATCAGCAAACTATTTTTATTTTCTATCACGAATTTCAAGAGTATTAAAAACTTGTTCTCGTTATTCTTTTACTTTCAACTACTCCTACCCCAACATGTAAAATACTTTTGAATTAATTATATAAATGCCACTGAAAAAATAATCCCTTATAATTAATATCATAGCTACTTCCAATTGATTGATGGAAAATGGCATTAGTCATTGGGTGAGTTCTAAGCCATACAGGCAAGAGAGAGAGAGAGAGAGAGAGAGAGAGAGTCTATATCACATCTTATCCAGAATGTAGCATGTCGTGATAAATGTTGTCAACAAATGAATTCACGAAAAATGAATCTGAATTTAGAGTGTGAAAATTCAATCCAAATTAATTGCTAAGTTCATTAAAGAGGTGCTACGAACTTCATTTGAAACTTTTTTTTTATGCATTTTATCAAATTTAAATTAATTATATAATAAGTGTAACATATTTATGATAATTATTATAAAATGAAAAGTATATTATATTTGCTCTTTATCGATTTGATTTGGCGAACCTGATTCTGATAATTCATTTTCCCCAAATTCTGGTGGTAGCGAAATACGTACATAGGTACCGTTCTTATACTCAACTATTGTATGTGGACATTTTTGTTTGGGCTGAAATAGCCCAACGGGATAATTGACACATCCAAGCCCGTCCCGGGCATTCACAATCTTGCTAGCATACGACACACTTTCGTTCTTTCTTTTACGAGAGTCACAAATTTCCCCATTTTCCATCTCCTCTCTCTTTCTCTCTCCCAGAGTATGCTGAACTGCAGTTGAAGAATCACGATGGCGTTTGAATCAGCTGCTGCCTGAATGTGTTTTTTCGGAGGTACAATCTAGGCATTCATCCTTACGAAAGCTATTGATTCTTAGATTTCATATAGAAATGGATGCTTTATCGAGCAAATTTGCTGGCGGCATCATTATCACCATCGCCCCTTCTTTTTTCTTCCCTTTTCTGAATTAATTGCTTGTCGAAGACGGTATTCACTCTCTGTTGGATAGTTTTAAATTGTTTGAAATGTAACTGCTGTTAACGTGAATTTCCTGCTTAAATATGCTCGTCCGTAATTTTCAGAAATAACTCAGGGGGGAGTATTTTTTCTGAATATATTACTAAAGTTGTTTGCTTGCGCAATGTCACTTTCTTGAGGCATTATTTAATTTACTGTGATTTTTTTCATCTTTTGAAGCCTGGAAGAAATTTCTGTTATTTGTTTTAAACACAGCTCTTGTTTGATTGTAAGTGTTCATTTGCTTGGTTTTAAGGGAAAAGACTTGTGGAAATGTTTCTTGCGGAAGTATTCAAGTATTTTAGTTGGAATTGCTGATGAATTGCTCTTGATTTCTTTGTTCCAGGGTATTGATGTAAATAAGTATAATTAGCAGTGGCTGCAAATGGCAAGCTGTGTGGCTTTGACTTCGGTTAGTCTTCTCAGATACAGTGTAGTAACTAGAACAAGCATTTCCCAGGGGAATTCTGGAACTTTTCCCTCGAGATCATCATCGAGGTCTTTTAGAGTCCGTGCCGTGCAGGAGAATGAAGGACCTCGGCGATTGGTTGACATTATACGGATTATTCCAGAGGTATCAAGAAACTACTTCAGAAGCCCTTCAAGAAGGGCACTTTTCGGAGGTATATCCCTATTAGGCGGCTTCTATGTCGCACAAACGATATCTCTGTCTTTTGGGGCTTTAGGTGTCAATGATGTGATTGCTGCAGTTCTCTGTGTTGTAATCACAGAGTATGTGACGAGATTCTATTATAGCCGTCCAAAGGTCACTTTCCCTCTTGCCCTTCTAAACAATTTCAAGATGGGTTTCACTTACGGTCTCTTCATTGATGCCTTTAAACTTGCCAGTTGAACTGCGCCAAGTGATTTCTTGTTTTATCAAATGCTGCCAGCAGCATTGGAAGTGACTTCCTTCTTGAGAAAAAAATGCTCTATTTGAGAGGTCTTTTGGATTGGATTCCAGTTGGTACGTATTGGGAATATATGACGAAGCATCTTGATAGAGTTATTTAAATACTCAAGTTTATGTCGAACATCTTGAGGAATTGGTGTTTATGTCGAACATCTTCAGCATACAGCTATTTTCTCATGTGCCAAGACATGGTTCTTATGAAACCTGTACAAAAATGTTTTCCTAAACCTTGACTAGAATTAATATGCATTCTACCAAGAACTAAGCCGTACTTCTTTAGCGAATATGTGCATTAATATCAAACCATACAGCTTGATTTTTAAACTGTTTGTTTGGAGGTAGAAGTTCCCTAATGCGCACACCTTAGATGTTATTCGACATTTTAACAGCTGCATTAACAATCCACCAGCCAGCATATGCTATCATGTTTGCAGCTCTGATCACTCGTGAAAGTTGTGCTGTTATTTGGTTAGAGAGTTTCATTTTCATTTTAGTTTTTATATTTCATCAGAATGTGAAGTCCAGTCTCAGCTCTGTAACTTCAGCAGTATTGCCTGTATTTGTTCCTATATAGAACTTCATTTTGTTAAATGCAGAAAAGTGCTAGCACTATAAACTGCAGTGAAATTGAGTGAAATTTTACCTTCCTGTTCTCCAGTTCATTATATGTGGTTGTTTCATCTATTATTCGTGTCTCCACTCTCTCAATCTTATTACCGAACTTCCAGGTTCAGTATAATTCGAAGAATTGCCGTGAACTCAATTGGTTTAGTTGGCATCAATTGGTTTGGAGTGGGTTTTGCGGGTTAGATCAAAAGTCAGGTTTTGGGTCGGGTTAGGAAGTGGGGTGGAAATGGATGGGTACTGCGAATAATGATGTCATCATTTGATTTGTAATATATATTTTTTATACCAAGAAATAACAGCCTTAGAGGAATAGATGAGCATGATCTCCCAGATTGGATGATGATGAAAGTGAAGAATATACCAAAGAGTGGGAGTATGATACTCTTACAATAATTATGAGTAATTATTGTTGTAAAAATGTATGAAAGACATATAGTTCAGTCTGTTTATAGCCTTCTAACATAACATTTGTTGCCTAGAAACCGAACTTTACTTCTGAAGACTACTTCAAGGGTAGTGAAATTGAATTTGCTGCTTGCTTACTTCTGCAATCTTTATTATACGAATCTTGTTAGAAAGTTGAAACTTTTCAAGGATCATGAAATTAGTCGGTAAAAAAGTATGTTATCCCAGTTCGGAAATCAATTTTATCCATTAATGTGAAAATTGTATTTTTAAATCAAATATGTACGTCCGATTTTCTTGACTGAATTGATACGAGAACTATGTTGGTAATATGATTTATATATATCTATATATATTATGCGATTTATTGTTAGCTCAGTGATAATTGAAGTGCAAATTATTTAAAAATTTTTATGCAAAAAATGATAATGGTAGATTTATAGTTTGATATAGCACTAATAATGTTTGATATTTATTTTTTTAAATCAATTTTTGTGGGTTTATAATATTAAAAAAAAAAACAACTCTAATGAATTTAAAGAAAAAAGATCATAATTTTATAATAAAAGGATTAGTGTGATAGTTGGAATAGGAAAACGTTTTATAAGCAGAAAAGGAAAGGAGAAACATAAATCTACACACTTTTACACACCAGAACATCAAATACATAAATCTACTCGCACTTCTTCCACCTCTCCACTCTTTCTCTACAGTCCAAACTCCATAGTCCTGACCTTTGAGCTGCAATCGTCAAAGTTAGGGTTACTAATTCAATCCAAACTCCCAAATTTTGATCCTCTCACTCTCTTTTCTCTTCTTCAAGATCTCCGTATACCTAATCTCACACGATTATAACAAAAACCAATCACAACTTCATCAGCAACACGTAGGATTCCCGTTTTGTGTTTTTGTCGTAGTTTTTGCGTGTAGTTGATCATGGATGTGGATGGGGGGAGGCGGGTCTTCCACAGAATCGGACCATCGTCTTCGACCGGTAATGGTAACAACAATAGTAATAAGCAGCAGAAAGTTTGTTTCCACTGGAGACAAGGGAAGTGCACGAGGTTTCCGTGCCCTTTTTTGCACAGCGAACTGCCCGCGGTGGGAAATGGGAAGAGGGCGCACCAGGGATTTGGGGCAGAGGATAATCATCGGGGCGGTGGAGGAGGACTCAGGAGGAGTGGGAATAATTATTTTAATAAAAATAATACCTGGGAAAGGGTGAAGTCCCAGCAGCCTGCTGGTAGTAATATGAGTGTTGTGAAGAAGATCGAGAAATTGTGTAATCATTGGGTACAAGGAAGCTGTAAATTCGGTGATAATTGTAAATATTTGCATCAGTGGTCTACTGGGGATTGCTTTACGCTTTTAGCGCCACTTGAGGGACACCAGCAGGTGGGTTTTCGTATATTGCTTGTGTTTCTTGATGAACAATGTGTGGTTGGCGGAGTTATGTATTATGGGTTATATGCTTGATTTTTGATAAATGGATGTTTTTCAACTCTCATCTTATTGTTTGGCTTAGTAAAATTGGATGTGTTTCTGGGATTTTCCTTTCATTGGATTGTCTTTTCATTATTTACCTAGCTGTAGATTTTGCACTTGTTTGGCGGTATGCAGTTGGAGTTTTAGTTTGTTCATCTTTTGGTTATTTTCTTCCGTAACCCCAGGTGGTTTCCTGAATAAGTCCATCAGTTTGTATTTCTATTGGTATGGTGTAGTGGTTGATATTTCTTTTTATCTAATTCTTTTTCTTGGATAAATGAGTGCTATTGGGTTCATAATGGTTTGATCTTGTGAGGGACATTGTTAACTAGATTTATACCGTTATTTACATATTGACATTTAGCTAGTTGATTATTGTAGTTCGGTTTTCATGTTGTCTCAGTTTTGTGAATGATATCAGAATTTGTTGATCAGGTTGTTACTGGGATTGCTTTGCCTTCGGGATCAGATAAGCTTTACACAGGAAGTCAAGATGAGACTGTTAGAGTTTGGGACTGTCAATCTGGTCAGGTTGTTTGGATAGTTTTTATTTTCTTATTTGTCTTTCCCCTCATCAGCTTTTGTGTTCATGACAATAGTTCTTATGTATGCTATGTCTTAAGGTATTTTACATTAACAGCTGGAGAAAGATGCAAAAATGGTTATGAGTTTTCATCAATAATTGTCTGCAGAAGCTACTATTACAAATAATAGAAGTTTTAGCAATTGACGAAATGTGATATTGTACAAGGTGCTCTGATATCACCAGAACACATATGATCTGGACATTTGTTTATTTACATTTGCAACTTCTGATGTCAATGCTTGGAGTGGTTATAACTTTTCATTCTTCTTTCTGGTTTTTCTTTCCACAGTTGGCAGGCCTGGTGAATTTGGGAGGTGCAGTAGGTTGTATGCTAAGTGAAGGTCCATGGGTTTTTGTGGGTTTAACAAATCTTGTCAAGGTAAGTTGATTGCTGTGTTATCAGTCCATTGGTTGCTCTCTTCGTATGTTTTTATACAAGTGGTTTTGTTCTGTTTGCTTAATCTTTGTGTTGACTGGCTTCATAAATGTCCAATTTCTAATGATTGCATTCCTGGTGGTGTACTAGGCTTGGAATGTTGAAATATCTGCAGACCTCAGTTTAAGTGGACCTGTTGGACAAGTCTATTCACTTGTTGTTGGCAGTGATTTACTCTTTGCGGGAACTCAGGTGCTTTGTGTCTTTCATTCTGTGCCAGTATTACTATTATGTTTGTGCAAGCCATGTGTGCTGTTTGATATAACAGTAAATTGTTTGTAGAAGTTGCCGTTCACAAATATAGTTTCAGTTCAATAAAATCTACAAAAAATATTTGTGTGTATCCATCTGCATGAAAGTTTTCATGTTGATTTGTCCTCATAGGCTCATACGCGCACTAGATTGTGATTCATACTGTTGTTTATGAAATGAGCTACCCTGTGGAGACACTGAAAAAAGCACTTGCTTGCACAGGCAGTGGCAGATTATGACCTCTACCCCTTTGTGTTTTCAATGTTATATTTTGCAGGAGGGGACAATATTGGCATGGAAATTTAATGCAGCCACCAACTCCTTTGATCCAGCTGCATCACTCAAGGGTCATACTTTGGCTGTTGTGACCCTAGTAGTTGGAGGTAACAGAATGTACTCTGGCTCCATGGACCACTCTATAAGAGTAAGTTGGTTTCTTGAAACATGGTCTTGATTCATTTGTCATTTCTCTTCAGAAGAATTTCCTAGAAAATTTTTTCTGCATCATCTTTCATGACTTTTTTCATTTACTTTTTGTGTTCGATGTTCAGGTATGGAGCCTGGAAACATTGCAGTGCATACAAACTTTAGCGGCGCACACAGATGTTGTAATGTCTGTTTTGTGTTGGGATCAGTTTCTTTTATCAGCTTCTTTGGACAAAACTGTAAAGGTTTGTAGTTCTTCCTTAAACATACGCAGTATAGTTGACTTCAATATGTTTGCAAATGATGATTGATCCTCATACTTTTTGTTTTCCAACTTTCTGTAGGTTTGGGTTGCAACTGAGACTGGTAGCTTGGAAGCAACATATACCCATACTGAGGAACATGTATGCTTTTTTAATTCTCTTCCGCAGCTTCTTTATACTTCCCTTAGGTGAATTCTGAACAATTATAACGATCAATTGGCATCTAAAACAAGAGTAAAATCTTTAAAGAAATACCTTGTTCTTAGTCCTAGTTGTAATTTTTGCTGTCAGAAATAAGCTGTCTTCTTTAGCAGTGGCACAACAATGGTTGTGCTAGTGGAACTATACTAACTCAAGTTTCCTGTCTTTAAAAAATGCTGGTTGATACAAAAATATGTTTGTTTACATGTATAACTTTCCTTCAGGGTCTAATCACTCTGTGCGGAATGCATGATTCAGAAGCCAAACCTGTGCTGCTATGCTCATGCAATGATAATTCCATCCGAGTCTATGATTTGCCATCGTGAGAATTCCCTGCCACTTTCTCTTACGAAATGATTCATGGAAAAATGATGTCTTTGCATCTCTCTGATGGAATGTATCAATCTATGGTCACACATTTTTATGTTCTTCCAGATTTTCTGAGAGAGGAAGGATTTTTGGGAAGAAAGAGGTTCGCTCCATACAGATTGGTCCTGGTGGTCTATTTTTCACAGGTGATGGATCAGGTCAAGTGAGGGTATGGAAGTGGTCGGCCGAACCAACTGTCACATTATGAGTCGCCATTTAGAGTAACCATATAGAATCCCTTCTTGCCTCGACTTTTTTCTTTTTTCTCCCATTGTACTAGTATGGAAAATGCCAGTTTTGATTTATGTTCTCTCCGGTGGCCAATTAGGTGGTTGAGTCATCTGATTATCCTCCATGTAACGTGATTATGGCGAATGATTAAGCCTCGAATGCATTGAGCCATTTGTACTATTTAGTAATGAGAAGTTTGATATCATTTTCTTTTGTCCAACCTTATGGGTTCAGAAACGTATTTCCTGCAAATTTTATGCTCCACTTTTCAATAAGCTAGTCATTCTGAGACAGCAACATGTGGAATTGGGATTTCCAAAAAAACCAAGGGGATTCATTTCGCAGACATCTGAACTTTTGTTCAAATCTTAGCTTCTTTTCTTTAATTACAACATTGTATTTTGCTGAACTGCTACAGATTATAAACTGGTTTCAAAGGCTTCTTCAACCTCCTCCTGGGAGATCCAAACCTGTGGGTAGTCAATAGCTTCACATCTGTCTTTCAACTCCTCAGAAATTCAAAGCAGAGCGACCATGTGTTTCTTTCGCCTGGATATACTTGTCACATCGTCCTCCCGCCTGGATATACTTGTCACATCGTCCTCCCTGAATTTTCAAGTCTGAGCATATGAATTACCGTAATACGAGTAAATGACAAGGAAATCTAGGAAAAAGAAGAGAAGCTAATGAATGCCATACTTGAATGTGGATACATTTCCTAAATTAGCTAAGAGTGCGATATCAGACCTCTGACAGCAGCCAAGGCAATGGGACTGTCATCCACCCTCACAGCAAACTTTTCCACCTTAGAAGTGGCAGTCAGAGTTGGTCCATATCTTTCCTAATTTGTTCAAAACTTATGCAGATACATCCTGTTGATTGAATCAGGATATTGCAACAGAACAGGCATACAATTCAGGTTGAAGATAGATTGGAGTGCGAAATGATGAATAAATAAAATAGAAAATTGGCTAAAGGAGAAATGCAAAAGCTATTGTAAACTTGTCAGTTCATTCTGCCTACCGTTGTATATCTTGCAAAAGTAGTCTTTCTGTTAGAAGTGGAGAAACCTTCTTCCTGCTTCAGGCAGGCTGTTCATCTCCAGCTTGCCGCTTGCAGCTTCTACGCCTGGTCCTTTGTTATGAAAACTTAAAAAATTCTAGTCTACAACATGTTTTCGGGAAGTCCAGATATTTCATGATTTGTTTCTATAGAACTTTGACCTAATGGCTTCAGGACATCACCCTTGTCCATCAGTTCTCTCATTTTTATGGCGTCATCCCATCTTTCTGCACTGGCATATGAGTTGGATGATAGTACATAGTTCCCTCCATTAGTCGGATCCAGTTCAAGAAGTCTCTCCGAAGCAATTTTGGCTAAAATCAGATTACCATGAAGTTTGCAAGCACTGAGCAATATCCTCCATACAACAATATCTGGAAATACGGGCATATTCTTTATGAACTCATACGCCCTGTGAAGGTTGCCAGCCCGACAAAGAAGGTCTACCACACACCCATAGTGCCTCATTTCTGGTACCAATCCATAATCCTTTTGCATACTGCGGAAGAATTCCAATCCTTTATCCACCAAACCAGCATGGACACAAGCCAGCAAGATCCCAACAAAAGTTCCGTGGATTGGGCTTGTACCTTCTCTTAACATTTGCGAGAAGAGTTCAATAGCACGATTGGAATTACCATTCACTGCAAGACCGGAGATGACTGAAGTCCATGAGACAGAGTCTTTTTCTTTCATTACATCAAATACTTTTAATGCCTTCTCAACTGATCCACATTTGCAATACATGTCTATCAGAGCATTCTCGACATAAATATCCAATTTTATGCCATTATTGCTTATGTAATCGTGGACGGCCTTACCGACATCAAGTCTTCCTAAATGTGCACAAGCAGAGAGCACACTAGCTACAGTAATTTGATCAGGCTTAACCTTAGCAGCCATCATCTCCTGGAAAAGCCTTATAGCATCATCATGTTGGTTGGCCTGACAATATCCAGTGATCATAGAAGTCCATGAAATGACATCTCTCTCTGGCATCTCATCAAAAAGTTTCTTCGCAGCAGTTAAATCCCCTGATTTTGCAGCACCGATAATCATTGCATTCCAAGAAACAACATTCCTCTCAGTCATTCTATCAAAAAAACCTCGAGCTAATGCAATCGAGCCACGTTTTCCACACACATCAATCAATGTATTGCCCAAGTAGACGTCAATTTCAACACAGTTATCGTCAATATACTCCACCATAGAATCCACAAGTTTCCACTCACTTAAATAATTACAAGCTAAAACAACTTTCACCATAGTCACAGCATCAGCCTTCACATTTTCCACTCTCATCACATTAAAAAGACCCAAAACCTCCTCATACTTTGCACACTGACTATACGCACAGATCAACGAGTTCCAAGAAACCAAGTCCTTTTCATCCATTGCATCAAACACTCTCCTCGAAGAACCCAAATCACCACAAGAACCATACATATGAATCAAAGCATTACACACATAAAGATATGACCCAAACCCAAGTTTCAAAACATGAACGTGAACTCTTTTTCCATATAAAACATCCGAAACTCTACCACTAGCTTTGCATGCAAATATAAAAGTCAGGTTATCACCGTGCATCCCTTGCTCACGCATTTTATCAAACAAGTCGAGGGCATCAAGAGGACTATCACTTTGAGACAACCCACGTATCATGTGATTCCAAATGGGCAACGAGGGGTGGTCTAATTCGACGAAAGCGCATCGGGCTTTCTGCATAGACGTTAGATTGAAAGCATACGATTTGATAACTTCTGACATCGCATTCGGGTTTCTATGCTGGTGTGTTCTTATGAAGTGGGCGTGAAGCTCTCTGATCGGGTCACGGGGGACCAGACGATCGCAAAATGGATATGATTTGGCGGTCTTGGAGATGGGGAAGTGGCGAGAACGCACTCTGGCTAGTTTCATGAGAGGTCGATGGGAAAACCAATGAACAGCGGGAGCCAGTGATTCTATGCAACACGCACCGCCAAGTAGTTGTACATGTATGCAGAGTGGTTGTACCTTTTTGAGTATTAATATTAATTTTATTTATAATCTATTTTAAAAAATATTAAAATAATTTATTATAAACATATAGAAACAACGTGTAATCACAAGTAATTTTATTAAAAAAACTTACAAAATACTAATCAAATTCTTAATTCAAAGATGATAATCAGTAATTAATGAATTACCACAAATAATCATAAAGTATTATTTATATGAATATAAAATGAGAATAATATCCAAGTATCATAAGTTTGGTCAGACTCAAACCCAAATATTCTAAACTATACTTTTTTATTTTTTAAAAAATAACAATCTATTTTAACATAATAAATATATTTTTCATGTATAAAAATCCTGCCTTCCAACAATATCTCAAAATTCTAAAAACCAAATATTCACTGCCCTCAAAACTCCAGTTTATGATATTCCTTCTCTCTCACGTCGTTCTATAGAGATAAACGTACTTTTATATCTTTTTAATCGAAATAATTAGGAATAGTTGTTAAAAGTTACGGAACACACTGAAATGTTAAACATCTTATAATGCACGTCAACTGTACAAAACTGATCAAGGATTTTTAGGAAAGATAAACAAACACGACGTTTAGAGGGTTTTTTTTTTTCAGTTTGATCTATATACTCATATTTCATAAATTGAAAATGAAATACCCACTATATTAATTTTCAAATATTGGACACTTTTGAATATGTAATGGAGAAGACTTGGTGTTTGCTCCCACCCAATTTTGGATTATGGAGATGTGTCTTTATTGTAGGAATATTTGGGTTGAGCCCAAAAATGTCCTAATCCTAATCCCTTTACTTTAGCACGCCAAGACCCCAACTCTAATGCCCTTCCTCATCATATGGTCCATTGCTCTACCCATAGCCCATAGCCCATTGTCCCTAGCCGCCTCCTTTGACCTCTCTCTTCAACTTGAAGCTTTCTTGTCCTCATTTTTTAAGCACAAGATAATAATTTGTTTTTTTTTTTATAAAGAGTATTTACTCATTTCAAATATAATACAGATTAAATTGCATTTAATCATATTATATATATTAAAGATTAGCAAGAAATTTTCCCCATAAAACAAGTTGCCCACACTATCAAAAGTACCTCCCACCCCAAAACTATACGTAGGCGGCGGACCATCTATATATATACATACACACCACCATTCCACAGTACTTCACAAAACCTTCAACAACAGCCTCTCCTCTCGCCGCCGC
>NW_011628055.1:436184-443448 GCF_000512975.1 Sesamum indicum | reverse complement strand
ACAAACAGCCCGTTCCAGCCGATGCGGCCTCAGTCTGTTGCGCAATAGGTTTGATAGCTCTGATTATCCTAATAAGCTCAACAAACGACGCCGTCGCAGACGAACCGGTGAGGGGAATAATATCTCAGCTGGTGGACCGGCCCTGCGAGGAGATATACGTCGTCGGAGACGGCGAAACCCTCCACAGCATAAGTGAGAAATGCGGCGATCCTTACATCGTAGAGAGGAACCCGCATGTTCATGACCCGGATGATGTCTTTCCGGGTCTTGTCCTAAAGATTGTGCCTTCAACCTCCAAGTTGTCGATCAGGCACTGGTAACCTGCACACACACACACACACGTGGGTATGTGTGTGTATATATATTATGTATATGTGTGTAGTTTTTGTAATAAAATTGACTGTAAGTGTATACAAAGTTAAGGATGTATTTTCTGCATTCATGCAGTGTTAGAATGTAAAACAGATCGAATCCAATAGATATCATTGTTGAGTTAAATTAAAAAATTACGTCCGAATAAAATTAAAAATTTGCCTGTCAATTCAAGTGTATTTATACCATTTAAGAAGCATATTCATAAAGTGAGAGAAACATATTTCCAGCTCAAATTACGCACATCATAATTATACATTAATGAGCTGAGATCTATTACTATTTTCTCCAAATATCAAAATCACGTAATTTTGGGCATGCCATTTTTATTTAAAATCTATGTTAAGTGCAGGTACACTTAAAAGAATATTTTATTACACATTTATGTATATAAACAAATTACTAATTTCAAATTAGAAAGATGAAGTTTGATCTTGTTTGAGGTCCCTAACGACCTGATGATGATCTGGAGTATGTGTTTGATGAGTATTTCAAACTGAATAAGTAAGGTTGGTTTGCACACAAAGTGTTAGACTAGTCGAGGTGACCCTAAACTAAAACTCTCCAAAAATTAATATAAGGTTCGAGGTTATAGGGGTCATAAAGTGTGATCTGATAGTAATAAATGCATACTTATGTAATGAATTCTCCATGTATTTATAGAAGCTTATGTGCCAGAATCCGTACAGGCCCACATAGCCATAAAATAGCGGTAAGATGTGCTCTAGATCAATGACATCATTACGGGTTGCCAAGTCAGGCCGGTCAGGTTACTTAAAATGATGCGAACCCTTGAAACGTTAATTTGGACATTTTATTATTTTCGAATGACATTTTGATTCTTTTTGGCTTGTTCCTCTTTAAGAAAGTCTCTGAGAGGGCTTATTGATCCATGATTTAAGTTTGATCTTTCATTTTCATTTGATTTGTTTCAAAAAATTTATTGATCAATTTCGATTCTTTCTTTTTCTCTTGATTCTTTTTTGATTGAGATGTTAATTTATGTTCATAGATTAACGAAAATATACAAAAAAAAACTCTATTATTTGCCTCTACCATTTTATGAATCTCTACCCTTTTACGTATAATATTGCCCACTCCTATTGGAAGCATCCACTAATTCAAATTTAGTTTGAAAACCATATTTTGACCGAACGTTGTCGGGATGAGTTAATTAAAGAAGTTGTAAGTTTTATTATTGGTGAGTGCGCCAAAGTGTAGTAATAAAGTACAAAAGTGTTTATGAAAAGGAATTTAAATAAAAAAAGACCATAAGCGCATGCAGTACAAAGTGTATTTAAATATTAGCGTACTCCCATCCATCTATCTCTCACCAAATATTTGGCTTTGAGTTTCAGGAGAGCCACACACACACACACACCAACCTGATTGACACGGACTAACAGTCACCACCAATCCACTACGAACATTTTGATATATCTATTTGTATATTGCCATGTCTTGCAAATTAATACATACCAAATAAAGAAAAATGTTATGGGGAATTATATAATGTACACAAAAATAAAAATTAAAAAAGAAACAGTAGTATTTATATATATAGTTTGAAATTAGAGCGAAAAGCTTATATATATATATATTCAGGAAAAAAACTAATAATAATAAAACCATTAGATTTAAAAGAATTGTTGGATTTCTGTGCTCAATTCAACGATATAAATTATACTTTATGAAAAAATCATGATATTATCAAATTAAACTTATGAAGAAAAATAAATCAAATTATGTCGTAATTTGGATTCAAACACAAGAAATTTAAATTAAATGAACATTTATCATTATTTATCTAATTTATTCTGTAATATGAAGGATAATTTTTTTTTTAAAAATTAAGAATTAAATGTTTGAACAAAATTCAGCATAGGGTACGGTCTAAGACATGCAATTAGGGAATGCTTGGTCGTAAAGAACAGCAAATCTACGCCCATTTTGTACGTATTTTTTTTGAATTTCGAATAACATGAGTGACTTAAAAGTATTACAAGTAAAGCCCCATGCAACACACACATCAGAAGTGAACTATAAATACCACATTGTTCTTGCAACACTTTCATCGTCCCCTTCGTAAATAGTTCTGGTTTTATTAATACACAAAATTTAATAGATAAAACTAATTATGGGTCGTCTTCTTCAAATGATTTGTTCTTTGAACGTTTTGCTTATCTTGGTTGGGGTTTCTCTGTCGGGAGCGATTCTTGATGCCAATTATTACCACAAGACTTGTCCTCAGGCTGAAGACATCGTTTACACAGCTGTTCGAAATGCTACCATTTATGATCCCAAAGTTCCTGCCCGCATCCTCAGAATGTTCTTCCACGATTGTTTCATTAGGGTACTCTCTCTCTTCTCTCTCTCACACACACACATGCATGCACACTTGAATATGACTTGAAAATATGATCATAAATCGATATTATTAGCATCAGGTCAACAAATCAATAAGAATTTACAATTGTCTTAGTTAAGATAAATGCATTTGTTATATTGTTGTTACTACGGTCAAAACATAATTTTCTATCGTGTTTTATCCCGTCTACTAACAAAATAACTTTTCGTCAATTGTGGATAATCATTTTTTTACTTTTGATCATGATAATTAATCATAATAAAAATTATATTATTTGTAGTGACCATGAATTTGTGAGAATATTTCTAGGAAATATCATGATCCAGCATTCACCAACCACCATCTGATAAGATTAAAAATATGTGTACAAAATCTATGTATATATATTTGGTTGACGATATATATACAGGGATGTGATGCGTCGGTATTGTTGGACTCAACCCCGGGCAACAAGGCAGAGAAGGACGGTCCACCCAACGTCTCACTGGCTGCATTTTATGTGATCGATGATGCCAAGACAAAGCTCGAACAGTCTTGCCCTAAAACTGTCTCCTGTGCTGATATCATAGCAATTGCTGCAAGAGACGTGGTCGTTCTGGTAATCTCTCTACCTCTTTCCATAAATTCTTCAATAAAAATATAATAAACTCAGTTTTTTTTTTTTTTTTGTTGCAAACTATATTTTATCTTTTACTTCATTTTATATGCATACGTTATATGTATAAAAATTATAGATTTTATTAAATTTCTTTTTTACACATGCAGTATTTAAATTAAATGAAATAAAGTTTGTAAGGGAAATTTCAATCTGCCTTTTCCACTTGTAATTTACTTCTTCCAGTCCGGAGGCCCCAGTTGGAGCGTGCTGAAAGGTAGAAAAGACGGGAGAATCTCGAGAGCAAACGAAACCATAAACCTACCAGCTCCCTCCTCTAACACATCTCAACTCATCCAGAGCTTCTCTCAGAGAGGCCTCTCCGCCAAAGACTTGGTCACACTCTCCGGCGGCCATACTCTCGGCTTCTCCCACTGCTCCTCCTTCGAAGCCCGCCTCCGCAACTTCAGCTCCGCCCACGACACTGATCCCACTCTCGACCCGAAATTCGCCACCGACTTGAAGGGCAAGTGCCCTAAACCCAATACGGATCGCAATGCGGGTCAGTTCTTGGATTCGACTGCTTCTGTTTTCGACAACGACTATTACAAACGGATCGTTGGAGGTCGAGGTGTGTTCGTGTCGGATCAATCGTTGTTGGGAGATTACAGGACCCGGTGGATCGTCGAGGCGTTTGCAAGGGATCAGGGCCTGTTTTTCAGGGAGTTTGCTGGGGCGATGGTGAGGCTTGGGAATGTTGGAGTGGTTGAGAGTGGAGAAGTGAGGGTGAACTGCAGAGTTGTGAACTGACCGAAAATGGGGAACAGGTTTTTTATTGAGTGAATCTTTTGAGTGGAATGTACTATGTGTTCTTGAGTTTTTTTTCTTTTTTTCCCTCCTTGTGGACATTGTTGTATGGACTTTAAAGGAATGAAATTGGATACTTACTCTTAATTCTAGCTTGTGTTTTTCCTAAGTGCGTGTCGAAATAATGGGGTAAGTACAAGGATGTGCCCTTTAAAAAGTAGAAAATTCTTCACCAATCAAATTTAATCGAACTAAGCTAATCACGTAATAAGTACGACACACTTGTTAAATCACTTTCTTTAACTGTTCTCCAATCAAACGGTAACTATATTACACTTATGATATAATTAGTTCAAATCAGTTAATCAGTTAATCCTATCCGAGTTTAAATTTTCTCTACAAAGCATTAGAATTACCTCCCATGTCTTTGGAATAGAACATGTTACTAACCGATCACTAACATTACCAATTGTCCGAAGGGATGGATTATATGCAATGTATCGAACACAATAAAAGGGCAAGGTACCTCCAACAATTTCGGAAAAACAGGTTATACATATTTACTGAGCGTTCGGCATCAATCAAGAACTGAAAAAAGCCAGCTAAGGGATTGTAATTGTGAATAATTATATTCAATATCAACTCCAATTTTCGAATTTCAGTTTTATGGATCCAAACATATTATGATAGTAATAGAAAGCTAGAGAGGTACAACCACACCACTTTGTAATGGAGTAGAGAGAGGTAGATGGGTTGAATGTAATTGGGAAGACATTATATCCGAGCATTCAATACAATGGATGAAAATATGGAGAAAAGCGGGAATATTATGGATAATTGCTAGATAAAAGTGACAAAGATAAGAATTCTATGTATGTTGGTGGGATTTTTCAGACAAAAGGAAGGAAGAGAGGACACAACATAGAGCCCCATCCCCAGGGGCTATCGTGACGCCGCAGGTTATCATAAAGTTGTTAGGGGATGTGTCACGTCCCCAGGAAAGAGAATCCTCAAGAGGTGTAGAGAGTAGATGAGGAGATCCGTCCCATTGAGGCCACCTCATCCATCTCAAGGAGGGACCCCTTTCCCGATTAAGCTATACACTCTATATCCATAAAATAAAGGAATTTTGCGCCAACAATAATTATAATTTATGAAAATCATCATATCATCGAATTAAACTTTTCAAGAAAAATAAATCGAATTAGGTTGTAATTTGGATTCAAACACAAGAAATATAACTTAATATATTTGTCTTGATTAATTTTGTCATATAAATATGTCTGCACAAAATTTAGCATATATAGGGTACGGTGACTCGGTCTAAGACATGCAATTAGAGAAAGGTGGGAATGCTTGGTCATAAAGCACAGCAAATATACGCCTATTTTGTACGTATTTTATAGAATTTCACATAACATGAGTAACATAAAAATACACAAGTAAAGTTCCATGCACAACACCCACATATATATTATAGCCGACAACTATAAATACCACATTCTTCTTATTACAACATTTTCATCGTCTCTTGGCATACAGGTTTGGTTTCATCTTCTCCAAATGATTTTTTCTTTGAACGTTTTGCTTATCTTGGTTAGAGTTTCTCTCTCGGGAGCGATTCTTGATGCCAATTATTATCAGAAGACTTGCCCTCAAGTTGAAGATATCATCTACACAAGTGTTCGTAATGCTACCGCTAATGATCTCAAAGTTCCTGCCCGTATCCTCAGAATGTTCTTCCACGATTGTTTCATTAGGGTACTCCCTCCTTTTCTCTCTCATACGCACACAAACCCCCCAATTATTATGAATTGTTCCCTATATTACAAATGAATACGACATAAAATTTTATGATAAATCAATATTATAGACAACAGTCAAATAAATCAATGTTAAAGTTTTTGTCACAGTTAGTGCTGTCAGGCGATCATCGACACCTTTATCGGGTTTTATAAACTACAATCAGAACATCATTTTCCATGGTTTTAATCTTGTCTGAAATTATGACACAACAGCCTCCAGATCAATTGTGGATAATCTTTTTTACTTTAATCATAACAATTAATCAGGACAAAAGGCTATATGCAAAAAATTCTTGGAAATATTATGATCCTGAATTCACCGACCACCATTGGATAATAATTTAAAATACATGTATAAGATCTGCATGTGTATGTATTTTTGGTTGATGATATATATACATAGGGATGCGATGCATCGGTGTTGCTAGACTCGACCCCGGAGAACAAAGCAGAGAAGGACGGTCATATCAACCTCTCACTGGCCGCATATAACGTGATTGATGATGTCAAAACAATGCTCGAGCAATCTTGCCCCGCAACGGTCTCTTGTGCAGATATAATAGCCATTGCTGCAAGGGACGTCGTCGTTATAGTAACATCTCTCTCTTTCCAATTCTTTATTTATTTTTTTTTAAAAAAAAACACTTTTTCCAAGTCTAATTTACTTCTTCCAGTCCGGAGGTCCCAGTTGGAGCGTGCTGAAAGGCAGGAAAGACGGGAGAATCTCGAGAGCAGAAGAAACCAAAACCCTACCGCTTTCCCACGACAACACATCTCAGCTCATCCAGAGCTTCTCTCAGAGAGGCCTCTCCGTCAAAGACTTGGTCACTCTCTCCGGGGGCCATACGCTCGGCCGCTCCCGCTGCTCCGAGTTCGACTACCGTCTCCGCAACTTCAGCGCGGCCCACGACACTGATCCCACTCTCGACCCGGAATTCGCCACCGAATTGAAGAGCAAGTGCCCCGAACACAATAAGGATCCTAATGCGGGTGAGAACTTGGATTCGACTGGTTTGGGTTTCGACAACGACTATTATAAACGGATTGTTGGAGGGAAAGGGTTGTTGGTGTCGGATCAGACGCTGTTGGGGGATTACAGGACCCGGTGGAGGGTCGAGGCGTTCGCGAGGTACCGGCGCTTGTTTTTCTGGGAGTTTGGTCCGGCGATGGTGAGGCTTGGGAATGTCGGAGTGGTTGAGAGTGGAGAGGTGAGGGTGAATTGCAGAGTCGTGAACTGAGGGAAACATGGAGAGCCGGTTTTTTATGGGTGGAATGTACAATGTTCTTGAGTTTTTGTCCTTAGTTCTAGGAGGGGTG
>NW_011628055.1:410458-436124 GCF_000512975.1 Sesamum indicum | reverse complement strand
AGATAAATGCTATCTCATGATATATATGTAAAAAGTTATAAAAAATAGTATGCATCAATTGATTTTGTTAAAAAGAAGAGCAAACTTAAAATACCTGAAAGTATACAATTAGAACAAAAGTACATAAATACATACAAAAGTGGTCAAGTTGATAACTCAGCCTCTATTAACCAAAACTGAGATGATCACGCTTTACCCTCAAAACCCAAACATTTTAACCCAACAAAACATAAAATATCAGAACCTTCTGCAGCACATGAATGCTAACCCAAAAATGCTAGTTAAGAAAATTTTGGAAACTTCATCAACCAAATCTTCCCACATCCAGATCCAGACCCATAATAGTCTGTTCATACAAACGCACCGTCGCCAGCAGGTTTACATGTATCGGCAGCTTGAGTAGACTCGGTTGAGAAATAGACCAAGTGAAGTGATGCCAAAATCGCAGGAGTCGTCGTTATGGAGGATTTCTAAGCCTTGAAAGGATTTTCGCTTGTTTTCTTGGAGTTGGAATTGAAGCTCAAAGTTGCTTTACATGAACTTCAAAGTTGGAAGGGGAAGGCCGTGGCGGCTGCAAGTGCATACAAAATCCTATCCCCTTCTTCCTTTCTTCAATATTCACCTTTCCCTCTTTTTTAAAAAAAAAAATAGAAAAAAATCAGAATCCAGTTTTGACCAGTTACTAGGCGGACGGTTTTGACTGAAGTGGTTTTCACCCAGAAGCAGACCACCGGGCCCACGACTGGATCAATACGGTTCTGAAAATCTTGATTACAAGAAGTCTATTTTATGTTGTAAACCATATTGTATCTTGTACTCAATTTAATGTACGTATATCACGTGTACAAAATCTTTCCTTAAATAAAATACATGATACCGTTTTATGCACATAACTGTTGGAAGAGAAAATCCAAACTGCTCTAGAAAGCCTTACAATTACCTCTCATGTCTTTACAAACAGAACACAAACATACTCACAAATTTCTAATGTTACCAACTGTCCACATGGAATGGATTATATGTAACGCATCGAACACAATAAAAGGGCAAGGGAGTTATGATGATTCCTAAGAAAGGAGGTGGATTTCATTAATTAGTACACAAAGGCACACAAGACATGAGTTCACAACCCTCGACTCTTTATGCTCTTCGTCAATAGTAGAATATATATTCATTTCCATCCAACATACGTTTGTACAGATAAAGAACGAAAAATTCAAGATAACACGGAATATGAGACTAGATGTTGCATAGAATGTTGGAATAGAAATAAAAGGGCAAATTGGGGGATACAATCAAGAACCGAGGAAAAGGTGACTCTCACTACTACATGGCCTATTCAAATGCAACATCAGATCGTAAGACATACTTGATGCCCTTACTCACTATTCGAGCTTCATGTAGCATGCACTTAGCACCATGAATGTGAAGCAGAGCCATCCCTTCTGTCGGAGGTACCTTCAACAATTTTGAAAAAACAGGTTATACATTTACAGAGTGTTCTGCATCAACCATGAGCTGATAGAAGCTAAGGGATTGCACTTGTGAATAAGTATATTCAACATCACTAGATTTTATCAACTCCAATTTCCAAAATTCAATTTTATGGATCCAAACATATAATGATCGTAACAGAAAGCTAGAGAGGTACTTCCTGATGACTTTTGGTAATGCCTTCACCAAATTGCTAACATCCATACGTTAACAATCTCAAACTTATGTTGGTGAATACAGTAAGACCCCATTGGTTTTAGTTAAAACTTAAAGTTCGTATCTAAGCCCAAACAAGTTCAATGAATCTAATTGGAGTAACTCGTCTATGGTTCAAGTATTGCAGGAAAAGGCCTTCAAGGAATCTGTAATGTTATGAGTGCACTTTTGGAAATAAGACGAGAATATGGGAATCACTCTAGAATCCTTTAACACTAGTAAACTACTCTGGTTAAAAGCTCAAGCAAGACTCATACCAATACACTGAAATATCAAAGGAATTGAAATAGGATTTTTAGCCAATTTCAGAAAAATTCCACATGTGTCTGAATTCTTAAAAACCTAATATACTAATCCTATATGGGAGGTACGGAAAGAGATAGAGAGCATATAACATAAAAGGTGATCAAGTGAGTACCTCGGCAACCAGAGCATTTCTAGGACCATAGAAAACAGTCTCTCCTCCAATAAGTGGCTCCAAAGAATCTTGAGAACTATTGTCGTTTTTTGACTTGGCATTAGTTTTACTAGGAGCACCACTTAGATAGATTAACAAAGTATAGTGCGTACGTCTTCCATCTCCAAGATCAATGCTCTCATCAATATGTCGTCCAAATCGCTGACCAGCTGTGTACCTAGACCATAAATTCTTAGAAGTTAACCAAAAAGATAGCTCATCATTACATATGTCACCACAAAGAAGGTATTCAAAGCCCAACCAACGATAGACTAAAAGAACTAAAATCCTAATTTTCTGAAATTAGCTATACAAACATGCTCCACCCTTCAGCTTACATCATTGCAGTGAATGAAGGTCCGTTGTAAGCACAATCCAAGTCAATAAGGATTAGTAGGACGACAACTTCAGACGATAGTTTGTAGTTATACTAGATACAAAAAGTGCCGCTTACCGGTAAAATCTTATATTTGGATTCAACCCAACTGCAACTTTTCCTCGAATCTTAAAATCAGAAAAGAATTTGTTAAGCCCAGCCTCCCATATGGCTTCTGCAAGAAGAGGACTATTGACGGATATTCGATCATTGTCTCTATAAGCTTCTCCCTTTGCTGGGCCAAGACTCCCTTGGTGAACAAAACCAATTGATTCCGCAACATTTACAAATGCTCTCGATTCGGCAGATGTAAAATAGTTATGAATCTGAATACCTTGACCAAAATACAGGAGCAAGAAAAGGTACCATTATCAGATGAGTTCACAAGAACCAACAGCAAAGGACAAATGATGGTTTGTCCATATGAAAATGCTCAAAACCAACTATTCCAACAAATGATACTATCCAATTCCATCTCTATTACACACAAACAGAAGGCAAAGGATAAATGCAAAAACACGGAAAAATCTTGATAAAGCATGAATTTTGAACCGCACAAAACCATAAAGAATTATAGACATGAATCTTGAAATATTACAAAATTTAAAGAAACAAAACTGAATACCCATTGCAACCACAACAAAATCAAGAAATAAAAGGAACATCTTGGTGATTATAAATGGTAAAGACAACTCACAGTAATCAGATCGTCGTCTTTGAGGCGATTTATGCGAAGATTAGACTTGGGTTCTATGGCTGGCCACTCAGTTTTCGGTTTCTTGTTTGTAATCGCTGTTCTTTTCCTGTCTCCCATTGTCCTCTTCATTGTCTGCTTTGTCTGAAGAGACTTCCACCTTTGGAGGAAAACCAATGGGCCTTATTCGGATCTGTTCAATTTTAGATGGGCCGAACAAATCCATCTTACTGTGAAAATGGGCTCTTTGGGCCTCAAACATGAGGAACATGAGTCCACCTTGACGAGGCCCGATAAAAAGGGTCGGCCCAAGAATTGATGTACGATGGGGATTGAGAATGAAATGTGATGGATTCTAAACCTACTAGGATTACATGTTTTATTTAATAATTGATCCGAAGATTTGATTCAATAAACAAAGGTTTCACTAATGGTGATATATAATTTAGAATGGAAAAATCAACTTTCAGTCGTCGTGATCTACAGGTTAAAGTCAGACGATTGTTGTCATACTAATAAAGTGGGTTCAATTTCTTGACAAGACGTTTAATAGGATTAAACATACATTCTCACATGATCTGGCAATCCTCCCTGACGGGGTTTGCAGGGTGCGGGGTGCCATATATACGGCCATCACTACTTTTCGATTTAGTTTATTAAAAAAAACAAATCAAGGATGATAATTTGTGTCATTTATAAAAATGTTTAAGGACATGCGTTTTATCCAAAATTTGCAGCGAGAGGTACCAATTCAGATCCAACTCCCTACACCTTTCAAAATTACATTCATAGCCTCGCTTTAATTTTATTACCAAGAAGGACAACATTATTCCAAATAATTTTTAATGTACCCCAATACTATTATTAATTAGGGCCAGAAATTTAGTTCTATTAATGTGTTATTTCATTATTCACAACACGAAAAAAAGGGACAAAACCTATCAACTCATTTTTTTTATTCCCCCCCCCCCCCCCCCTCTTTCTTCTAATTTTGTGTCGGAAATTACTAAATTAAACTATATATGATAATATTATAAAATAAAATACTTATATCATCATACACAATTGAAACGATCCCGTCAAATTAAATTACTCATCAAATGATTAACAAGTAATTAAATTAGTCGGGATTATATTTTCTTCAGTAATTAGCTTAAATTTATTGCATGGGGCGACGAGGTTTTTGCTTGTAAGATAGAGCAAGCCAGGTTGTACTAAGAAGATGTTCCTTTTTTTAGAGGATTAGTTTGCAATTAATGAAGAAACTTAGTAAACTATAGAGATAATATATAGGGAAGAGGCAGCATCGACCAAACTCCGGGCAAACCCTAAAACGAAAAGGCTGTGTGTGTATGTATATCTATGTATAGGTGGTCCAAAATTTGAATAGCTGAAACCAGAAAACCTTAATTCTTCATTAATTACGCCGAACTCCCACATTAGTAAGTCCGGTCCCTGATTTAGAAATCTTGGGGGCCTGAAAGTGATGTAACGTGGTATTTTACGTAAATTAATTGCCTAAATGTGGAAATATGGATGCTGCATGCATCCCTAAGTAATTAATTATATATCTATAGTATATGAAAAGAAAAGACTTTTTTCTCTCTCACAAATGACGGTTATGATACCGCAACACCAATTTTATTGTTATGCAAATAAAACCCCTAAGTTGACTTTCTTTTCTTTTTGGCCTTCTTTCTTTTTTAGAAATATGATGTATTAGTTTATATATATTTTTTCTTATTCATATATATTTTAAAATATAAAATATTATTTATTATATGCACGCAGGAATAGCATACCATGACAACTAGTATATATATATATATGTTTGCGGATGTGTAATTGATTTTTTATTGTCAATTACCTCATTTTTTTCTAATCAACAGTACATCTTAATTATATCTCCAAAAAGAAAAGTACATGTTAATTTCAATTCTTAATTTTTGTACGTGTGTGCTAGTGGTGATTAACCATTATTAATATCAAATATCTATAACCAACAACTACTATTAAAGTAGATCAATATTCATATAATGGTGAAATTCGAACCCATAATCATGTCGTCGTGGTGTTTGATCAGCTTCGTTAATTAAGTTAAGCCTTATCAACAATAAACTATATTATCGAATACGAGCAATATAGGAGGGAGGGAGAGAGAGAGAAAAGAATTAATCAATAGAAAAAAAATAAATAGGAGAAAAAGAAGAAAAAAAAGGTTGGGCGTAAAATATAAGATTAGATGGGGATACTTTAGTCTTTTTGTTACGAAATACATAGTTATATTTGGTTGGAGGGTTGATGTGGATATTTTTTAATACAAATGGGGGCAAATCGGTAATTTGACAGGGGATATATTACATTAACCCTAAAACAAAAGCATCTTATCATTAATATTGCAATCGAAATTGTCCAATATAGGGCAAAGTGGTCCCCCAAATGGGAGTAAATATCTATACTTGGACAAAAGACCAAACCCTAATTAATTAATATTATCCAAAAGGTTGCAGCACAATTAATCAATCATGTGTCAACTTCCTCCTCCTAAGACCAATCAAAAAATTATTTATAAAATGAATGAAATAAAATAAAATATATAACCTACTATACCTAATTAATTAATTAAGGGCTCATGATCAATTAATAATATCACTCTTTAGTCTACTCTACATCACATTTTTTTCAAATTAATTACACTATAAAAAGAATATTTTATCGTGACAGAAAATTTGCGCCAAGATTTTGCAACGGTTTTGTGATGGATTTTTATTTATTTATTTTTTGCGGATAAAAAATTTCGTGAATTTTAACTAATCGAGGAATCCATTTATGTCAAGGGTATTAGACGTAATTTTTCAAATCACAATGAATTTACATATAATTACATCAAACTTCATAGGATAACAGTACTGTAATATCTATCCCTAATATGTATAATCGATGACACTTGAATATTTGTCAAATGATTTATTTATTGATATTTATCTTTTTTCACGGTGAATTCATTAATATTCTTTTTTTAAAAAATATTTTTCTAGAATTTCATTTGTATATAGTTCAAAATTCAAACATGGAGAAATACACATCTCTAAATAGGCAAAATTAATTTGAAAAAACTAGGTGAGAACTGAAGAAGCGATGATAGTCACAACCTCTGCCTACTATACAGTATACATACTTCTACTATATTGTACTCGTATTAAATAAATAAACAGTGACCGTACAATCCTATTGGTGTCTATAGTACCAATTCTAAGTAGTATTAGAATTTATTGCTTCTTTTTTCAAAGCTTTAATTAATTACTCTTATCTCCGAAGTTAAATAGAGAAAAAGTTTTATTTTTTTTTTTTTTTTTTTTTTTTTTTTTTTTTTTTTTTTTTTTTTTTTTTTTTTTTTTTTTTTTTTTCAGACAACCAAACAAGACTTGTGCCAATTTAAAAAGGAATGAGATGTGATATATTTCTGCTAAGGGTATTTTTGTCTTGTGGCTAGCACTCTTCACCAGGTGACGAGTCGATGTAAAATTACTTTTGTGCCCCTGAAGAATCTATATATATATATATATTTATTCATTCATTCATTAACCGTAATTAACATATAACTACATAATAAGTCCTCAAATATAGATTTTATTTATTTTTTAAAATAAAAATCAACCATAACATCTTTTATTTTTTATATGAAAGAAACAATAATATTGTGAAAAATAGGAGGAGCAATTAAATTACCACAGCACAAGTTCAATTCAATACTCTTTAATTCTATTATTAGAAACCAGAACTAGAAATTAAATACTCTTCCTAAATAATAATAATATTTTTGTGTTCTAGCCACACAGTGGAAGCCACGTAACCAGCTCCATCCCCATTGGTCGAGGTGTACCATGTTCCATTAACAAAAAAAGATGTGCTGTCAGACCCCAATTCGTTGGACATCACGTCATCGTACATTAGATGTTGACGTTCGAACCCCCAACCCCCCCTGCCCCCCACCAAATCCATTTTACTGCCACCAATTACATCATTAAAATTACTTATTTTGCGTTGCCTCACTCATCATAATTTCCCCTTTCTTTACATTTTTCTAAAACAAGATAAAAAACCCAGAAGCAAAAACAGTTCATTTTTTTTTATTTCCTCTTTTTCATTATATTATTTAAAAAATTATAATACTTTTTAGGGGTAAATTACACTTACGTCCTTTTCTAAAATTAGGTTCAAATATAAAAATATGTTGTGTTTTTTATAAAATTACAAGTACATTCATTGAGGAGTATCTGTGCAAATTTTTATTTTTGAATAAGGAGCATAATTGTAATTACACCTACAACTTTAAAGAGTATATTTATAATTTCGCAAAAAATATGAGATGTCTAATATCAGAAAATATTGACGTAATTTATCGTATTTTTTTAAATTGAAAAAAAAGAAGGATAAAAAAAAAAAAAAGTGAATTTCAAGACAAAGAGAATAAAAGATAAAACGATGAATAAGGAAATGTTTGGTTCTGTCATCAGTGGTCTGAAGATAAAGAGATTGTTTTGCAGTTGAAATATTGTCGGAATTTTGAGATATTTAAAGATCAGTCCTCTCTATATATGTTCTATTATCTGCTTTTTTTCTCTCCTTATTCGAACCCTTTTGTTGGTTTTCTGATATATTAGTCTTCAGGTCTGAACAAATAACTATTTATATTTATGCTGCAGGATCGATGGATCGATCATAATTAATTGATGGAGAGTAACATTTGATTTTATTCCAGCTGGAATTTGTTTCCTATTTCATTGTACTATTCTGGTATCACTTCACTATATATGTTGCCCTTTTCCTCAAGTAATAATTCTTGAAAGCTAGCTAGGGTTCTGAGGTTGTATAGCTTCCTTTCTGTGTTGTTAATTGAGTAGCTGTCTGAATTTTTGGCATGTAATTTATTAGGGTTTTTAGGGTACTTATTTACATAAATTTTGAACCTCCCAATCCCAAACTTCTCCTTCTTCTTCTTCTTTGCATTATCAATCTCTCACTTTTACATTCTGGGCTCTCTTTTTCTTACAAGATTCTGGTGAGAATTTTTCTTTAAAAAAAAAATTAAATGAAAAAAGGGTTTTATTTATTGAAGAGAAATCGTTGAATTATATATATATGCAGGTGAAATTAATTAAAAAAATGGTGAGGGGGAAGGTGCAAATGAAGCGGATCGAGAACGCGACGAGCCGGCAGGTAACGTTCTCTAAGCGCAGGAATGGGCTGTTGAAGAAGGCTTATGAGCTCTCAGTGCTTTGTGATGCTGAAGTAGCTTTGATCATCTTTTCTCAGAAAGGAAGGCTCTTTGAATTCTCAAGTTCCAAGTAAGTAGTGTTTTCAGACAAATTCTTCCTTTTTTGTTTGTGTAATAAATCATTTTTCTATCAACCAAACAATTAAATCCCAGGAATTACATAAGCTGGATTTGTTTTTTCAGTTCAAATTGTAACTTTTCACTTTGTTCAATGTGTACCTTTGTCTAATTGCTGTTGTACTAGCTAGTTTTTATATATATACATATAATTCCTATAATCATGATCCATGATTAATATATATTTTTGGGAAATTTTTTTGCATAAATAATCAATAAGTGGAAAAATGAAAATGATCCATACTTTTTGTGTTATAAGTAAGTTGATTAATGTTAACTTGTTAGATTATTGATATATACATATATATATATATATATGTATGTTTTTCATTCATTCACATGAAGTTCCTTTCTCATGCATGGAATATTTATTCAACATTTCATATGCTGTAAGCCTATAACCATGGAGTAATTGTTATTACTACTCTTGATCAGATAAATTTTCTTTTACCTTTTACCTTTTTATATATTCCATGCAATTAAGTAATCAATATTTGGAAATTAGAAGTTTTATTTGAATTTATCAATACTTTGATATTCGCTATTATTATTTGGAGAAGGCAAATAATTATGGTACGGACGTTTTCAAGTTATATAAATATTTTTCGAGTATAAATGCCTTTTTTAATTATATTTGTATTTTTGTTCACATTTTATATATATTTTCTTAGATTTTATATCAGAAACACACGCGCGGAGCGTGTGTGTGTGTATATATAGATAGGCATTCCATCTACTTTATCAATAGAAGATAAATTGAGTCAAGAATAAGGTTGGATCTTGAATCAATATGCTTTGAGTTGAAGGGATTACGAAGAAAAATATAACCTTGAGACGACTTTGAAGGAGTCTTTGTATAAAAACTATACATGTTTCTAAATTAGTGATGACTTTTATACTATTATTTTATTTTTGTAACTAATATTATTCAATTGTGTACTAAATCCTAAGCATGTCGCACTTGTAGCATGTATGTCCTGAACATTTAATTTATATTGTGTTTGTGTCTATAGCGTCTGCTCATTTTATAAACAAGAATCAAGATGATGACCGTCACAACTTCCTCTCGCGTATGTATATATAATTGGTTATATTATAATTAAAGCATATGATCTTCGTTACAAACTAAGCAAAAAAACATTAACAACATTCAAAAGTAGGATTATTAATTAGTTTGGTAACACATAAACACATACAAACCTCGAAATTTAGAGCAAGCTATGTACAGTTATACTTCCCATTCAGTTGAATTTAATTTGCCAGATCTACTTATGTATATTTGGTCATTGAGGACGTTAATTAATTTTGAAAAATAATGAATTTTCATTTATTCTGGCATTTATTAATTCAACGAATAATGAATTTCAATTGGTAAAAAGATTAATTAGGTGAAAATATTAATTATTGCCAGGGTGAATACAAATGCAAGCTTTATGAACTATGTATTACAACATTAATTTCCTTTTCAAAATTATTTTTCGTAATAAATGTTGATCTATTATTCCAGTCTATTTGTTTTTAAATTATGTAACTTCCATGTACTATCTTATTTATCAGTTACATATATGTTTTCTTGTATGTGCTGTCTGATTTTTGCAGTCACAAATTAAAATTGGTGTGTCTGTGTATCTATGTGTTTCTCAATTACTGTTATATATGTTGTCTGATTTTTCATACTTTAATTACCACATTTTAGCCGTCGTGTAATCACATAAACATTCAATACATAGTGTTGTAAGAAGAAATTTAGTATTGAATCTGTTAATTGTTATAGTTAAAAATAAACAGTCGTAGTATATAATCACTTACCACAGTCACATAACGGTCGTTGGTCAGCTAAAATATTTATCACAGCTAAGAGCCATAGGAAATGTTTTAACTATGCTTACATGCACATGATTTGATTTAAGTAATTAATATTCATAATAGTTGGATTTGAGGCTGACAAATGTGTCCTTTAAGATTAAACCTGATTTCCTGCACTATGAATCTAATTTGCTACATTTGAAAATTATGAATCAATCCTATTTACGACGGTCAAACAAAATTGATGTGAAATTTTAAATTTTTACTACGATTAATCAATAAATATCATAATTTTATTCATAGCCAAAATATTTGTCTTAGCTAATATTTAATTTTTGTCTCGTTTGTAAAAATAAAGGCTTATAAATAGCCGTCGCACATCTATGATTAATTAGTATTAGTCATGATTATTTTATTTTTAACTATAGTAATTAACCGTAGTAAAAAGTTATATTTCTTTTAACGATTTTATATATTGACTTGTATGTATAGAACAACACATATATACAAGAATATGAAACAAAAAAATTTCTTGTAAATATAGAATTTAAAATGGAGGATCCAGACCGAGTCATCAAACATATTAAGTTTGTTTTGTAAAGGAAAAAACATTTGTGCAAGAATTTTCCAAACTTTTTGTCCTTAATTACTTCTTTTGTTTAGAACCTCATCATTAATTGTTCTTTTGTATTGAATACTTAGCATGCAAAAGACGATAGGGAGATACCTAGAACATGCGAAAGACAGAGGAACTAGCATTGAAGTTGAACAACACATGCAGGTTTGTTTTCTTTCTCTTCATGTCTGCAAATTTACATCGTTTATTCGTCATATGAATTCATTTCCGTGCAACTGAATTGCAAGTTTGTACTAATTAATTGAGATAATTACATGTATGCCCTCTAATATACGGTCTACTGTCACAAACCACCGATTAATTACAATTGAAAAGCAGGGATAGTTTGTGTAATGTTATTATTGACGTTTTTGGAGGGTATATGTGTAATTTTCTAAAAAATAATAATGTTTTGTATAAATGATGCTGACGATTCTTATGAATCTATGTGTATTTTTCAGAATACAGGAATAATTTATATAAATAAAATCATAAACCAAAAGATATAAATGTAATTTTCCTTATTTAATATTAGTTTTTCTTGTCATGTTATGTGAAGACATAGAAGCCTTTAGGTAACTTCGTAGTCTTGTTCACTTTTCATCATTAAAACGTTTTAGCATGTCAGTAGCAAAATAATACAAATTCCTCATAAAATAGTGGAATTTGTTGATAATTTATGTTTAGCAATAAATTTGGCAAGAAAAGAATTTATTTGTTAACCAATTTGCTAAAAATTTTACTAAAAAAAAATACTTGTTAGTAAGATTTTGGGACGTACTTTTCAAATTTTTTTGTCAAGGCCAACTACGGTTTTGCAACAATAAATTTATAGTAAGGAAATATTTCATGTACGATGTTATTTTTGAAACACCTCGAACTTAAAATTCTTACCTCTTGCTAAATTCGTTGCAAATAACCAACAAGTTTGCTTTCCTTTCTAATTTCCGAGTTGTTCACATGATATCTTGTAGTAAATGATTAAAGATATAAAATCACGATGAATTCTAATTGACCACGACTGCACAACGGTTATTAAACGTTGTTTCTTACAAACGTGAACAAGTGTTTTTGTCGTTGTTAAAATCATGATATTTGTTGATTGACGTGCTCAAAACTTAAGTTTTTGTATTCATTACGTTTGACGGTATTGACTACTCTAATTTTTGTAGTAATTTATATTGTAGCTGGGGAACAATCTCTATTTTTCTGTAATTTGATCACATTCATCATGAGGATTATTAAAAGATGCCATGCATATTATATTATCATTTTATTGGACTTACTAAATTAAATTCTTAATTATACTATACATCTTCAAAATCTCTGATTCAATCACAAGTATTTATGATGAGCTCATTTACTTTTGTTCATGATACCTTCTACTTTTGGATCAGCATTTAAAGCACGAAGCAGCATTCATGGCGAAGAAGATAGAGCTGCTAGAGAATGCACAACGGTTCTGATTAATTTCCTAATTACAATTGTTATGTTTTACTTCACGGTAAATTATAATTTGTCATCAGAAGTATGTTCGTTTTTACACTTTGTTATCTAAATTTTTATTTTTTTTTTGGTCAACTTACAATCTCAACTTTGTGAAATTATATTTTGCCTTATATGACCGTTTTTCAGTCGATTTTTCTGTCAAAAAACATCACATGCAGTTTATGACTGCACGTGATGTTTTGTTTCTGGGCAGAAAGAATGATTGGAAAACGATCATATATATATGACAAAGTGCATATTTTGTAAAAATTGAGATGATAAATTGACGCCAAAAAAAAAAAAATTAAAGGAGGACAAACAACGAACATAGTTCGAATGGTGAAATGAATTTAATCTTTACTTCATGATGAATTGAACTGATCAGCTTCTAGATATAAATTACAGGAAGCTCTTAGGACATAATATTGGAACGTGTTCGATGGAAGAGCTTCAGCAAATTGACAACCAGCTAGAGAGAAGCCTAAAGAACATCAGGGCCAGAAAGGTATATATATATACTCTTACAACATCATTAAATGTTCCTTCGTTACAAGCTGTTGAGGTTAGGAGTAGTTACTGTTCACTTAATTTCATGACAACCCTAAGAGAAACTCATTACCCTTTGATTTGATTTTGCCACACTTTGAAATTTAGGACAATAAATCTTGTCTGAAAATAAAAGTTTTAAAATATTTGTATAAAATAAGACAATAAAACTTATAATACTGTTGTATTAGTCATAACAGTTTTAACATCGATCAAAATCGAAACAACTTTAATTTCTTCTTCGATGTATTTTCCAGCTTCAACTATTCAAGGAGGAAATAGAAAAGTTACAAGCAAAGGTATCATATTACAATTTGCCTATTTTTTTGTTTTTTACATGTGTGTGTGATATATCAATATAGGAAAATTCGAACCTAAATCGAGTTTGGTCAGATCTAAACCAACAATTATATAGTAAGTATAATACACGATAAGTGTAGGATATTCACTATATAATTCGTTTGATTCGACCAAATTTGATTTAAATAAGAATTTTTCTATGAATATATTACAACTTAGTACTTATAATGTTTACTTTACAAGATGTTGATTCACTAATTTCCACTACTTATGTTGGTATTGTTGCAGGAAAAGTTTCTGTTAGAAGAAAACGCGAGGTTAAGTGACAAGGTAATTAATTTCTCAATAATTACTCAAGAAAATTTAATATATTCAGCTTTGATTTAAAAAAATAATTATAGTTTTATAATTGATTTGATTTGATTAAATCTAATTACAGTGCGGAATGAGGGGAAGACATGCAGCAGAAAAACAGAAAGAAATTGGGAGAAACAACCAAAGTACAAGGTCGGAAGTAGTGACAGAATTATTCATCGGCCCACCCACAATAAGAAATGCTTCTTAGACACTAATAATGTTTCTCAATTTTCCTATTACCCACCAAAAAAATAGATTGATATATAACTATATATATATATATGTATGTATAAAATATTAGTATATTATTTATTAATATGGGTTGTAATAATATATACATGTTTTTATTTCTTGGTTCTTTATGTATTTATTTAATTTGGTTATTCCAATTATGTATCAATGTGTTGAAAATATTGCATAACAAGTGTAGATGAAAATTTGATTCGGTTTAAATTGAATTTGAATGAGATTTCTATAAAGTATTAAAGTCAATTGGGGAAACAAAATTACATATATTTCATGTCGTGGTGACGACTTCCATGACTATAAGGTCATGAATTTGAATTTCATTCATTTATGTTAGTTATTACTTTTTTATTAGAATAATATTTGTTGATAAATACATAAAAATTTAATACTAAAAATTAGTTTATTAATTATTATAATTGAATTGTAATCAATTTATTTGAAAAAATTTACAGAATTTCATGTCGTGAATTAGGTATTCATATCGAAAAAATTTCTCAAACGTAGAAAGTGAGTGATGGGCCTCCACTTTACCGTACTGGGCTGGGCCAAAATTCTCTGTTTCCAGTTGAAATTGCACGTTAACTTGTTTTCGGGCTTGTCTTTTCTGGTTAGGTTATCAAATTAATTACTTAGGTACAAATTTGAATGATGGCAACTTTATATCATTTGCGTAAAACGAAAGAAATATGACATTTTGTCATAATTAATTACTATAGTGAAAAATTGTATAAACTTTAATTAATGATATCTGCGTAACATTTATTAGTCATTTTTTCTGGCCATAATAAATTAATGTGACCATAATTAAGATCATAACAAATATTGATCAATCGTGGTTAAAATTTAAATTTTTATATTACTTTTATTTGATCGTGATATATAATATTTATTTATCGTAATTTTTAAATCGTTCTGATTTTAAATATAGGGAAATAATACAGTTTTTTGTAGTGAAACCAAAACCGTCTATCAAATGAAAACTAATGTTAAAAATACAACTTTAATATACAGATTTAGCCTTCAATGTTGGAATAGAATCAACGATCATACCTTTTCATCGGGGTAGTTCACTTGCACCTGTCCGACCCAACAACTCAAAGTCATCAGACTCAACAGCTCGAACCCTAATTGAAACTTGATCAAGAAACAACCTGCATTTCACTTGTGTTACAAATCATGCATGTATGTAGTCATGAATGAACTCAAAATCTTCTTCAAAAATATTTGTTAAACGACCACTTCATTTTAAAATTTAAATTGTTAAAAAAATATTTAATATTAATATATTAACATAGTCAAAAACAATATATATATATATATGAAAATGCACATAACTTCAAAATTGAATTAAATGAATTTGAAATAAATGATTGTAAACAATGATACAACAGCAGTGCAACAACTGTATTTCAGAAGAACAGAGTGAGGGAAGAACAGCAGGACAAAATCGCGTGTTCCTAAACACGCGAACAAGCACACCAAGAAGAGCATGAGTCTGTTAGTGAATTAGCAACTTTTCTTATGAGTTAAAGAACGCTTATTAAAGTTGCTGTTTTAAAGAATTAGACATAGAGGGAGGAAATAACAGTTTAAGCAGTTATAGCAGCAATATGTATATATACCCCACCCTCTGTACGTTTTGAAAATGAATGAATAAAACCAGAGATATACCCTCCTTTGTTGATTTCAATCTCACTTCAGGCCGATAGTGCCTCAGGCACCCAGAGTGGTGCGTTGGAGTACCCCCTCTCCGGCGTGGTTCAAACTTAATTCGGATGGGTCATCGCTCGGAAATCCCGGGCCGGCAGCAGCGGCAGGCATTATTCGGGATGCAGATGGACAGGTGCGTTTGGCATACCACTCTACGGTCACTTCATGGATTCTAAACTCTATCTCACGTGATATAGTTGAGAGTTTCATGTACACTAACTCATCAAGAGAGTTGTGGGTTGAGCTTGAAAACAGGTTCGGACAAAGTAATGGTCCGTTGGAATTTCGATTGAAGAAAAAACTTGGTGTATTGTCGCAAGGCTCCCTAACAGTTTCTGCCTACTTTTCAAGATTAAAGAAACTGTGGGATGAATTATCTTCCATAACCTACACACCAAAATGTACCTGTGGGGCAGCCAAAGAATCAGCAGACATCAACAGCCATAATCAGACCATTCAATTCCTTATGGGATTGAATGAATTGTATAATCATGAGAGGAATCAGATTCTTATGATGGATCCAGTACCGGGTGTTAGTAAAGCTTATGCCATGATTCTCAGAGTTGAGAAAGAGAAAGAAGAGCCGCCAAATACATCTCAAATCATGGCAATGCAGGTGTATAAAAGGCCAGAATTTCAGAAAAAGAAATCATTTGCAGATAAAAGAAACCAAGTCTGCAAACAATGTGGCAAATCAGGCCATTTAAAGGAAGTTTGTTTCGAAATATATGGTTATCCGGACTGGTATAAGACGTTGGTTGATCAAAGAAAGAAGTCAGGAACTATGAACAATAAATTGACAGCAGCTGCACAAATTGAAGAGAATGTGCACAGTGTGGTAGATGAGAAATCAATGAGTGAACTCATAAGGACGGAACTACAGAAATATTTTGGAGCTTCAGAAGCACAAACATCAAGCTCTGCCAACTTGAATGATATTGAATTCTCAGGTAAAATCTCTGAAAATTCTGTTTTGAATAATTTGGATTCTCATATGTGGATTTTGGATAGTGGAGCAACAGCTCATATGTGCAACAACTCTGATTTGTTTGATAAACCCAAACTTAAAATGTCTGATGCATGTATACATTTAGCAGATGGTACTAGACACTCTATAAAGGGCTCAGGGACTGTAACCTTTCCTAACAAAATCTATTTTGAAGACGTTCTCCTTGTGCCAGATTTAAAGTTCAACTTATTGTCCATTAGTAAAATATGCAATTCTTCCTCTATTCGTTTCATATTTTCAAAGAATTATTGTGTTATGCAGGACCACAAGACTAAAGAAGTTCTTGGAGTAGCAAGCATGTTAGGAAAACTATATGTTCTTAAGAAACACTCCTTTGAGAAGAGATACATAGATGCTGTTATCAAAACCTGTCAAGAAACAGCCCTTAGTGTTCATGATGTTTCATCACAAATATGGCATAATAGACTAGGACATATTTCATTCAATGTATTGAAACATACAGGATTAATGAAAGATTGCAATGATCAGCCACTCTTATGTGAAATCTGTCCTAAGGCTAAGCAAGAAAGACAACCTTTTAATGCCAGCAGTAGCATATCTCAACACTGTTTTGATCTCTTGCACATAGATATATGGGGCCCATATAATGAATATTCCTTATCTAGATGCTCCTATATGTTAACTATAGTAGATGATCACAGTAGAACTACATGGACATTCTTAATGAAACTTAAATCACATACTGTGAACATACTTATGGATTTTTATAACATGATACTTACACAATTTGAGAGGAAGATTAAAACTGTAAGAAGTGACAATGGTACTGAATTTATGGGAGAACAATGTCAAAGTTTCTTTAAGAAAATGGGAATAATACATCAAACATCATGTGTTCATACACCTCAGCAAAATGGGATCGTTGAAAGAAAACATAAACATTTGCTTCAAGTAGCTAGGTCCCTAATGTTCCAATCCAACGTACCAAAAATGTTTTGGACAGATGCCATTCTTACAGCGACATACATAATAAATAGAATTCCTACACCTATATTAAATTGGAAAACACCCTATGAAGTATTGCATAATAAATCTGTGAACTATACTCTTTTTAAAACTTTTGGATGCTTGTGTTTTGCTACTAATACTTTCCCTAATAAATCCAAATTTGATCCTAGGGCCTTTAAATGTGTCTTCTTAGGTTATGCCGCTAATAAAAAGGGATACAAATTGTATGACTTAGAAAGAAGAACCATACTTGTTTCAAGAGATGTTGTGTTTCATGAGAATGTTTTTCCATATGTAGGACATCAAAGTGACCCCATTACATGTTCTTTACCTCACTTAGAAACTGATCTAAACCTAGAAACCACTGATGATAATGAACAAAATATTACTGTACAAGAGGATTATAATAGTACAGAGTCTTTAACAGCAGAGCAGGAAAATAATCCTGTAGAAAATAGTAATGAGATTCTAAGAAGATCCACAAGAGTTACAACTAGACCAACCAAACTACAGGACTATATTTGTTCTAATATTTCAGATCATCAGAATATGACTAATATCTCCTATCCCACTTCCATTCATTCTTGCTTATTATCTGCTGCTTCTCTACCACAAGAACCAAAGTCTTTTAATCAGGCTATTAAACAAAAGGAATGGAAAGATGCTATGCTTGTAGAGCTTAAGGCTTTAGAAAAGAACCAAACATGGGAAATAACAGAATTACCTAAAAACAAAAGAACTATAGGTTGCAAATGGATATTCAAACTGAAACTAAAACCAGATGGCACTATTGAAAGATATAAAGCTAGGCTTGTAGCTAAAGGATATAACCAATTAGAAGGAATAGACTACTTTGATAGTTTTTCTCCTGTTGCAAAGGCTGTCACAGTTAGAATTTTTATAGCACTTGCTGCAAAATTTAATTGGCATCTACATCAATTAGATATAAACAATGCATTTCTACATGGTACTATTGATGAAGAAATATACATGGAAGCCCCTGAAGGATCCAACATACCAAAGGGTTATGTGTGCAAATTAAAAAGATCTTTATATGGATTAAAACAGGCCTCAAGACAATGGAACCAAGAATTCACTTCCAAATTAGAAAGTTATGGTTTCATACAGTGTAAGCATGATTACTGTTTGTTTACTAAGCTAACATCTACAGGTTTTTACTGCTTGTTAGTATATGTGGATGATGTACTTCTTGCAGGACCATCTGAACATACTCTTTCAGAAATTAAACTATATTTAGATCGTCTTTTTACTATTAAAGACCTTGGTGAAGCCAGATTCTTCCTTGGCTTAGAAATTGCAAGGTCTAAACAAGGTATCACCATTACTCAAGCTAAGTACATAAAGGATATTGTAGATGATGCTAAACTTGCATCAGCAAAGGCCACCACCACTCCTTTTCCAGCAGGTTTCAAGCTTACAGCTTATGAGGATGAACTATTGACAAATCCTGAACAATATAGGAGACTCTTAGGTAGGCTTCTCTACCTAGGATTTTCAAGACCTGACATATGCTATGCCACGCAGCAATTAAGTCAGTTTATGCAACGGCCATGCAAAGGACATTGGGATGCAGCACTCAACATAGTCAGATACTTGAAGGGAACAATGCACACAGGTTTGTTTTTTGCTGCAGATTCCAATTTTGACTTAGTTTCTTTCTGTGATGCAGATTGGGCTGCATGTAAGGACTCAAGGAGATCCTTAACCGGTTACTGTATATTCCTAGGGGATAGTTTGATATCGTGGAAAACCAAAAAGCAAACAACAGTAGCTCGATCGAGTGCTGAAGCAGAATATCGCAGCATGGGTTCCACTACATGTGAACTCATCTGGATACATAACTTACTCAAGGAATTCCAACTTGAGTCTCCTACTCCTATCCCCTTCTTTTGTGACAACCAAGCGGCTTTATACATCGTGGCTAATCCAGTTTTCCACGAAAGGACTAAACATTTGGAGATCGATTGCCATTTAGTTCGGGATAAGTATAAGCAAGGATTTTTGCTACCTAAGCACATACCCTCCAAGAACCAACCAGCTGATCTGTTTACAAAAGCTTTGCCTGGACCTAAATTCCTTTCACTCATAATCAAGTTGGGACTCATCAATATCTTGACAAGTCCCACTTGAGGGGGGCGTGTAAACAATGATACAACAGCAGTGCAACAACTGTATTTCAGAAGAACAGAGTGAGGGAAGAACAGCAGGACAAAATCGCGTGTTCCTAAACACGCGAACAAGCACACCAAGAAGAGCATGAGTCTGTTAGTGAATTAGCAACTTTTCTTATGAGTTAAAGAACGCTTATTAAAGTTGCTGTTTTAAAGAATTAGACATAGAGGGAGGAAATAACAGTTTAAGCAGTTATAGCAGCAATATGTATATATACCCCACCCTCTGTACGTTTTGAAAATGAATGAATAAAACCAGAGATATACCCTCCTTTGTTGATTTCAATCTCTCTTCAATGAACTACTCTATGATTTCCGTTGCCAATTTCACAATGATTGTATATTAAGGTCTCACCACAATGATCGGTGTACCCTATTATGTAGAAAAGGGGTTGTGATAGGACTGACATGTGAATTTGGACGTAGCAATTTTGCATGAGAGGGTACGTACGTGCTTTAATAATTGTAGGGTATTTTCATGGGTCGTTATCATATAATTCAAGCCCAAAAGTCGGTTGGGTCGTTATCATATTTTTGTAAGAACAACCCTTTCCCCAACTCACCTTTGTTTGGTTCGAAAACAGGAAACTATAAAATATTTAAAATAAAAAGGAAATAATGAATTTTGATGCTCTTTCTATCGAGCTATTGTTTTATTATTGCATGATGATGAGACGAAGTTTGTTAGGATAAGTGCTTAAGACATGAGAAAACAAACGCTCGTTGGTCTTGTCGGGGGTTCCCAACTAAAATTTTTAATATTTAGGTTGGTTGTATGTGAGATTTAGGGAAAAGAAATAAAATATTCTATTAATAAACGATGTACGTATATGGGCACCAAAGTAGTTTGCAGTATTTATAAGATTAAATGTGCGTATTTATACGGGTTCATGTATCGTGATTTCAGTATTATAAGTGTTGGGTGATCAATAGTCATAGTTCGGGTTACTGAGTCGGATCGAATTACGAGCATTTTGAGGTCTATAGGGAGTATTTTTGTTCTTTAAAAGTCCTTCACATTAGACCTCCACCAGCACTATTTGATATTTGAATGTAGCGCGAATACTGTAATGAATTGTACCAATATTTATTAAATAAAATAAAAAGTATATATTTAATTTTTATATATTTCAAAGTGTTCCGTACGAATAGATTAAGATCGAGATTTGAATTTGATGGAATTTTATTGGAAGAAAGGGTTATTTAAAACCATGTATGATAGTGTTCAACAAATATTACTTTCATCAATTTCCATCTGATTGAAAATTTCAAAAATCACCAATAAAATAAATAAAAGAAAAAGGCAAAGTACGTTCTAAATCTAGCTAAGGGAGAAGAACTCCTTTATTCTGTCTACGGTTCCATCACACACAGCTTTGTACAATCCAAATCAAGGGCGCTGAACGACATACGGAAATTAAAATCGGCAGAGTCCTAGTCCCAAAGGACACACACACACACACACACTGCCAATCAATGTCTTCTCCAATACAAAAATTCAACAAATATATTACACACCCCCATATATATGTGACAACAATTATTAGCTAGAGGAAATTATTTGAATTTTTTTTAAAAAAATAATGAAAGAAATAAAAAAAACAACTGGAATAGGGAACAGTGGTCCCTGAGAAATTCTAAATGTTAGTGCCTCTGGGGACTATGTGTATATGATGATGATGATTGTTATTAGGACAAAGGACTGATGGTGGCAAGACTGAATGTTGGAGAGAGCTTTGGTGTGTGCAGTGCAGTGATGGGACATACCTACTACTGTGCCTGCCCCTCTGCTTATGGGATTAATCAATCCACAATTATAATATATAAATGTAATTTTACGTCTATCCCATCATCATCTCCATGCTCCATGCTCCATATATGCTCCATCCCACACCCCCACTCTTAATCTTATTTAAATATGTATGTTATGTTTGAATTGATGAAATTATATTAGGAAAAAGAATTTTAAATGATTGATTTTATATTAGATGACTTTGAAATTCATTGATGTTCAATAAAATATATATAGTTTAGTGTTAAAGTCGAAGGATTTGAAATGTTTTGAATTTATAATTATTTAAATAAATTTAAAGAATTTACTATTAGAAATTTAAAATTCGTAATTTCAAATTCACCGATCTAAATGCACGTTGCTGGAAATGGTTTTAGTGAAAGTCAGTTTGACGATCAAGTCATCAAGTATTAAAGGGAGGAAAAATAATAGAGAGTTGAGTTGGAAAAAGAAAGAAGTGAATTAGTCAGATAGTAGTTTGGAATTAGAGTTTTTCTGGAGAGATTTAAGTTGAATTGTATAATATTAAAATACGAATTTATTTACAATACAATTTAATTACAAGAAGTAGTTTTGATCCATTTTGCAGCATTGACGGGCTTACCACATGAGAAGTGTTCATGGCACACGTCAACTATTTTAGTGATAATTACATTCATCTCTCCTGTTACTATGGGAATAGACAAATTTTCCGCTCTTATTATTAAAAATTACAAACACACCCCTCTGACTAACAACCGTCAAGATTGACTGACAGAATTTAAGAAATTTACACTTTTGCCCTCACTTAAAAAATTAAAATTACAGACAAATTATCAGGCAAAATAAAAAAAAAAATAAAAAGACAAAAATACCCTTAATTTTTTCTTATAGACTCTCTATCTTCCTTCTCTTGCTTGCTCCTTCAAACCTTTCTTCCATACCACAAAAATCATTCCTCCTTGTGCAACAACCACTGTGAGAATTCCACTGCTGATCGTGACTGGTTTTCAGATTTTGGAGGCTTACAAACAGATTTGTACCGATGGAAAGTAAATCTAAAGATTAGAAGGTCTCGGTCTTTGGATTATTCAAACTCTATTAAGCTTTGTTTATGTTTAATGTTTTTGTTCGTTTTGGGCATTGTTTGGCTGTATGTTTTTTAGTTTTTCGAACTATTTACATTAAAATTCTACCCAATAGCAAAAATAGGGAGGTTACATAAATATTTGGGCTGGCATCAATATTGACTGTTAATTTGACTAAGGAAGGGCCAATTTATAACCATAATAAACCATCAAGGTAAGTTTATGTAATTTTTATAGTAGGGGGAGGGGGGCGTATACTCCAATAGTAACAGGGGAGTTCATTGTAATAATCTCAATATTTTATAACAACGAGATGCTGTAATAATATTAAAAGAAAAAAAAAAGAAAAATACCATGATAGTGACTTTACTTGAGCTGTTTCAATTATATTAAAGTTAATTATAAATTCTTGTATTAGATACTGTTGACCGTGTCTGTAAGAGCTTATTTCGTGCTGTCGTGAACGACAAGACCCAAATAACATAACCCTTATTCTAGAGTACATGGGGATGGGATTATTAATTAGATCTGACTTAATTTGAGGCAAAAATGGTCATTTTAATTGCTTGATTTGATAGCAATGCTGCTTTCAATAATTTACTGGTTACATAATATTAATTATAAATGTCGAGTTAATTGTCTTTATTAGTACATGATAAAGTTACCAAATTGTAATAATCACACGTTATACTGATAATTACTATTTAATATTTTTCATACTTATTAATTTATATTAAATTTTTCATTACATGGACAGCAGGTTTAGTCGACAACATAGATAGTGAACTTCAGTTAATGTTCGGACGCTGATTTGTAGTACGCTTCATACTGCATGCTGATTGGATGTTATATTGCATTTTTTATTATATTTTTTATTTTATTTTACATATATATACATATTATGTGTATAAAATCTTACACCAAATAAAATTGATGACGTAATTTTTATAAACATGGTATATACATATTACATTGAATAAAAGATGCAGTAGAAATCGTAATAGAAAATCTTATTGCCTTTCAATATACATGCCTGTCTCATCACTATATACATGTTTTGCATATTTCTTCTAGTATATTCTAGAGTTTTTTCATATATATATATATATATAAATTTGTGGAATCTTTTATCTTATATTTTGTGTTTGAGATATCAATGCTTTTGTAACTCAAATAAATTCCATTTAAAATAAATTATGAAGTGGAAGCCAGTGAGGAATTAATACGTTGTTTCGCTTTTATAATTTTAAAATTTTATCAAATGTATTTCTTATCAAAATAATATCATAAGTCTTTTAACATAAAACGAAAATAGTGTTATTAACAATTAATAACCTAACTACTTATATATTTATGATGCACGTTCAAAGTCTCGGAAAGTTACCACTGAGGATTACTAGTAGAACAAGATTTATCTTTGGGGTAATTATATTTACACATCTTGATCTAAGGTCTGTTTATTATAAATTATTTTTTATCTTTTTTATAATTATAAAAATCACCCTTAAGTAAAAAAGCAATAGGGTTGTCTGTGTAATGATGGTAAATTTTTGGGATGTATGTAGAAGTTTTTAAAAAGTATGAGTGATTTAAGTAATTATCCACAGAACATAGGTGATTTGTGTAAATATACCATAGATTATGAGGTATAAATGTAGATATTCCTTTATCTTTTCGTGAGTAAAGTCATGTATTAAAAATGTGTATAAATGAACTCATTTGTGGTTGTAAACTCATAATCTGATTACGAAGAGTGATCTTGGTCCACTTTATATTCTCAATGGGGCCGACAAGTTCACTATTTGAGTAGTAAGTCTGGCCTAAATATGATATTTTACGATAAAAAAGTGCATATTTAAACAATAAACATGAATTCACTTATAGTGAAAAATTCATGACTCGTATAATCAGGAATTTTGGTCCGTTTTGTATCTCGATGGGGTTGTAATGACATGTTGCTTAACAATGGCTCAAACTGAATATTTTAGAATAAAAAAAAAATCTTTTTATCACGTCCCAATAGAATTATATGTTAATCTAGTCATCCCATTCTTACCTCTAAATGTTTTTGCAAAATTAAAAATTTTAAACATGTTTATCACTTTTGTATGCTGATGATGTGCTAAAATAATAAATTATTTAAAATGATGAAATTGTTATTTTAATCCATAACGGCATTATATCAATGTTTCCAAACCCCAATGTAAAAAGATTCAAATTGGGGAATCTCTCAATATATGGTGGAGTAAATAAAAAGGAGGTGAACAGAGAATAATTAAGTACTTTCAAACACCATCATGATTTAAAAAACAAAAAACAAAAACAGTAATTAAGATGAGGAGCCAATATTGCAATAATATTGCAGATCCCCAGCAAACCACCCTCCAATTTTAAAATTTTTGATTGACTATATAAACAAGAGCCAGAGAGAGAGAGAGAGAGAGAGAGCGAGCGTGGTCATTTCGTCATCCTTTCTATTCCCAACACCAAGAAACAAAGAGGGAACCACTTGGCTGGTCTCGGGAGTGAGTGTACGCACTAATGAACTGTTAGATTAGCAAGAACACGCACTGAGTGTGTTCGTGTGTGAAAAGAAGAGCTTGAAATCCGTCGATCTTTTCCTCATTTGATATGATCAATATAATATAAAGGGGGTTTAGATATATAGTGAATACACAGAGTGAGTGTGCTTGTGTGTGAGAAGAAGCTTGAATGTTTTTCTGAAAATGAACCCCGGATCCGCAGTTTTCGCTCCCTAGGCATTACCAGTTGCTTTCTCTTTCTAGTTTTTGTTTCAGCCACATTTGTGTCATTTTCAACCTGCTCTTTTCCAACGTTATTTGCGTGTGGGATTAGAAGGAAAGTTGATATGGGTAGAGACTGGCTGCAGTATTGGGGGGGGGGGGGGGGGAGGGGGAGGGCCGCCGGCCCCC
>NW_011628055.1:404684-410448 GCF_000512975.1 Sesamum indicum | reverse complement strand
GCTGGCGGCAGTATGGGGGGGGGGGCGGCGGAAGGGGAAGCCCCGCCGCCGCCAGGAGGAGGAGGAGGAGGAGGAGAATGTCTGCGGATATGGAGGAGGCTGAAGGCACTTCAGCCGCCGGCTGCATGTGTGCTGTTCTTCAGCTCTTTGATCTGCACCAGTTTCAGATTCCTCTGAACAATCACGACCCCTTCCTTCAAGAAGAAGCCACTGTAACTAAAGGTGTCTCCATTTTCACGCACAACACACACTAACTGATCAGATGAATATTTTCAGCTGTCGGAATGTAATCCTGAATACATATTTTTAATTTTTCTATTACGCAGGAGTAGAGGCACCAAGAAACAGCTTGGAGACAGAAGGGCCGGCCGCCATGAAAGCTGCTTCAGTGCCATCATCAGCCCCGAAAGAAGAAGAAAATTTAAATTTCCCAGTATGTTATTTTTCTTTATTTTCAGTTTCTTGGTAAAAGCGTATCAATTATTATAATAGGAGTTATTTCTTTTCTTCCAATGCATAAATCATAATTCCAGGTGGGCATTCAAATCAAAACAAGAGTCTCGACATCTGATTCAGGATCAAGAACAGAGGATTTCCCGTCTGAAAGTTCTCCAGGGATCAAGACCCCGAATCTGGTCGCCAGGCTCATGGGCCTGGATTTACTCCCGGAATGTACCTCTCCTTCATTTTCGTCCTCAGATTCCAGGCCCCGAAAGAAATCCCAGTTCAACCAAAGAAATATTCTTCATACCAGATTCTTCGACGACGATATCAGCGTGGGAGCCCGGTCGTTGCCTGAAACTCCAAGAATATCATCAGCCAGAAGGTCAGATGTTGAGTTTCACAGGCTGTCACTCCAGATAAACAAAGATCAGAACACGAACGAAGAGTTTTCCCTGTCAGCGAAAATGGTGGGCAGACAGGGGTTGAGATTCAGGCAGGACGAGAACAGGAGTCCAGGGCACTATGCTAAGCAGATTGTGAAGCAGGTTAAAGAAAGTGTGAGCAGAAGAGTTGTTGGTCTTGACATAACCAACATAAACAGATATAAACAGGAAATCAGGCGAGATGAAAATCTTCTTCTCTTCAAGCCCACCAACACAAACTCCCAGAATTTGCCACCACTCACAAATTCAGGCAACAAAAGTCCAAGAATTTCTCAAGGGATTTTGAGCCCACTGAACCCAAAGAATCAAGAAATCGTGCAAGAGAACCAGCATCAGAAGGAGAGCTGCAAGAGAGTTGGGAGTGGGAACAGTAATTCTTCCTTTATAAAGAAGTTTCCTCAGCATCAAGCTTGTAATAATCCTATGATCAGGAAGAAGAAAGAGGAGCCGTTTGTCCGTTCATCAGCAGCAAATAAAGCAAACCTGACAGACAAGAAATCCAAGAAAGCTCCATTGTCAAGTGAACTTCTCAGTATAAGCAGCCCCGCCCTTCTGCCTGTCAAGAAAGACCCTTCTCCCCCTGCTACAAAATTACCTCAAAAACAGGTATTACCTGCACCCTTCTTCGCTGGATTTTTTGCTTATTTCTTTTGGCTCAAAATCAAAGAAAAATATAAATTCTTCATAACTGTTCAGATTTTAGATATATTTATTTAGCATCAGAAATCATTTGATAGAATAGATGAGTAGATAGTAAATATGAATAAATATAGATGATCCAAAAATATATCTCGCTATCATGTCCCTGAGGCTAATGGCATTAATTTTTATTTTCAGTTTATATACTTTATTTTTATTTTTATTTTTGTGTTTTTTTGGCGTGGGTGGAAAATGAAGTCACAGGTATCAGATGCTCTTTCATCGAAAAGGAGCACACAGTTATCTAGTAATCCGAGCCATTCGTACAAGCAGCTGCACCTGCAACCTCATAAAATATCCACCGTCCCAGAAAACGTCCTACCAGACAAAACGAACGGTTGCGCCACCACTTCTTCCGCCGCCGCTTGGGCGGTGGCGGCAGAGTACAAACCTTACATCCAGAGAATCTTGAAACGCACAGGCATCATCGACAAAGTCACCCCTTTAACCTTAGGGAAATGGCATACCCCTTCACACCCCCTCGACCCTTCAATCTTCTACTACCTTGAGCTCTTCCACCCCTCCGCCGCCACTTTGGCTGTCTTAAGCCGCCGGTGCAACAGGAAGCTAATTTTCCAGCTTGTTGATGAACTCTTGGCCGAAATTTTACGACCCCACCTGGATTTCAAGCCGTGGGTTTCTCCCATTACAGATCATTTATCCTTGGCTGATGAATTGTGCAAGAAAATCGAGAGTTTTCCGGCGGCGAACTGTCAGGTTCTGGAAGACATTGATTCTTTGATAGAAAAAGATCTGGGCAAGTCGGGATTAAATTGGTTTCTTGAGGAGGAAGGAGAGAGCTTAGTGTGTGAGATTGAAGGTGAAATCATGGAGTCTTTAGTGCGTGAAACGGTGGCGATGGTCGGTGTCCGTACAGCGGAGGAACAGAGAAGGAAGCCGACAGATTTCACGTGGAGGGCTTTCACGTGATGAGATGCCCATTGGTTGTGGGAATCATCCACGTGGAGAAGAGGTGGTCTTTACTAGTCTACTAGGCTTTGTCTAAAGTGAAGAAGAGGGGTGAAATTGAAAATTCTTAGATTTGGAGGGGGCACACTGGCAATTTTTATCCTTTTCCCTCCATTCCCCCCTTTTTTTAACTTTAATTTGTGTGTTTGTAGGGGCTCCTTTTCCTTTTTGGTATAATTGATTTTTAGATTTTTTTCCCTTGACCAATTAACTAATCTTTTTTTTTTAAATATTCTTCTTTTTATATATAATAAACTCATTATAAAGAGGCATTTTGAGTTTATAAGTTACAAAAATATTTGATAAAATCTATTAGAATTTCTTATATTTTCAAGAATCTTGAGCAAATTTTCTTAAAAAATAAGTTGCTAAGTTTCAAAAATTAAATAATTTTTATAAACATTTTTAGAAAGTAATGAAAAACTAAATTTATTCTTAAAACATCAGCACCAACATTTATATGCTTCAATAATTCTTATGAAATAAATCAAATATCTCATAAATTTTAAAACCATCTTAAACAATTCTAAAAAAACCTTATAAAATAGTATCCATAATTAGTTTTACAAGGATATTTTAAATAACAATATTCTGAAATTAAGATGAGCTAAATTCGTTGAGAAAATTTTATCTGATATTCAATACGACCTATTACCAATAACCAACATTTATTAAAGTTAAGGAATAATAATATTTACACTCCTTAAATTATAATTTATTTATACAAATCAACCCCTATCTTTTAAAAAATTACACATACACCCCCAAAAAATCAATATCATTGCACGAACTATTCTTGTTTTTTGGCTGTCAATGAATTTTTGTAGTTACACAAAACACGTGTAAATAGACCATAAATCAAAAAATATAAATGTAATTATTCCTAAAACTAAAGAATAGATATCATCTTGTATACATAAGAAGCAACAATAATATAAGGGAATAAATACCAAAATTAGATTCATGTAATATTTCATATAATGCCAAATTATTCATGTGACTTAAACAAAAAGAGGATTGTAAGCAATCCACTTTTCATAAAAGAGGGCACAAAAAGGAGAATCATGAGGATATGATTCCTAAATTATGGAAAGATGAGCTATCAACCAATAAAAGGTGATAGTCCAATCTCAACAAACATAAACCCTCTCTAGTAGCTACAAAGGATACAAAACCTAATTTCATTATTCCAATAAGCTCTACTTTATAAAATTGTACCTTTTTCACTTTTTGTCTTTTTTTTTTTTTTTCCCAATAATGTAATTACTTTCATGTGAAGAGGCCCTTTAACTTACAATTGAAAGTGGGGGAAAAAACATGCAAAATTTTAAAAATAAATCAAGAGTATTACTTTCTATAGGTGAATTAATGCTTTTAAGTTAAAAGTTTTAGTTGAAACCTCCTAAAGCCCCTAAGCATGCTTAATTTTGGGCTCATTGAAAGCTAATAATGATTTTATTCTTGTTGGAAATGACTAATTTCTATCATTTTGGATTCCTAAGTCACCCTCCTAAATAGTCGATTTTTGCTCCTAATTTTGATATATTCATTGATAAAGGTGTGGCTGGTATAGAGTTTTTGTTTTTTCAGCCACCAACCTATGCATCTATAAATAAGCTCAAGCCGACATACCAAAATTCGAGAGCACCTTTTATGTTTTCTCTCCTTCTCTTCTCAGTTTTGTTTTGTTCTAAGCTTTCTTCCACGAGTGCACGTGTAAGAGAGTTATAGCTGTGTTAACCTTGGGAAGCGATCGGTTTATATTATCTGAACCACGGTAGTACTGAAATTTCGCTTTCAAGGCAATAGTTTTCCACGGCACAGTCTTTTATTTTCCAACAAATCTTACTATGAGTATTATCCCATTTTGGTTAAAAGTTCATAATTTTTTTCTTGGAAGAAGGGAATCCTAAATTTATATATCACTTAAATCTATCGTCTTTATTCAGTGTATAATGATAGTGTATGTAGTTGTTTATTCTAACCAAACTGCAAAAATTGTCTTAAAAGTGCTTTTGCTAGAGAGATCATGAGGTCCTTAGAGCTAAGATTTTCTTTTCTTTTTTTTTTTAATTCCAATTGAGGTGTCTAAACTGAATCACTCACATGACATGCGTAATCCTACCAACTAAATCAAACTTACAATGTGATAGTATAGGTTTAATCAAATTCAATCCCGAATTAGAATTTTCAAAACTTATAAATAAGTCGTTCGAACCCCTCATCTCCATCCAATGTAAAATGATACCAAGTGTAAATTATTTACTTTGGACGAAAACTCTAGTTTTGAGTAAAAATAAGGCTCCTATTAGGGAACAGGGAACTATTCAACTTATACAAAGATAAATTAATGTATGTATATATCGGATTAAGTTATTATGAAAATCTTACATAATTTTACCATAATCAAGCACCAAGATAATCTCATCAAGTCACTGGACAATTGTGATTTGAATTTGCATTAGAGTTTATAAAGGAGGGAAACCATGCACATCCCATATTTGAAAAACATGCAGGTAAGCCCAGCACAGATGCAGTGATTCCACCATTATTATATATATGTTGGTTTTCAAACGTTAACCTGCAACTGCCCAAAACTATATAATATTATATATATATATATATATATATATATATATATATGCACACACGCACACAGTGTTGAGCATGTATAGTTGTCAGTGCAGAAGAGAAGAACAAGGGATCATGACATGATGACAAATTATAACATATACATTTAATAAACATATCACAAAAAATCATCAAGAAGGTAATGGGTTCTCATGTCTTTTAGTATACGTACTCCTTCGACTCTAAATTAATTTACAGTATATCAATATTTAATATTTTAAAGAGTTAAATACATTAATCACTCTCCAAATATATTATGTATTACAAATATTGCTCTTAAAATTTAAAACGTACTACAAAAGGTCCATTTTACTTAATAGCGCCAATAATTTCATTAGACTATGTCTGATGTGGTGTTGATGTAGTTTTTATTAAGGGTAAATTACGTTTTGTCATCTGAATTATACTCATTTACACTTTGCATCTTAATGTTTTTTTGTGTCAATTTACCATCTCAACTTTGTGAAATTTGCACTTTACCGTGTACTCTTGATTTTTTTGCTGAAAAAACACCACATGTTGTGCATATGTTAAAAATATCACATTACACCACCTTTCTTTAAATAATACATTGTGCA
>NW_011628055.1:367105-404674 GCF_000512975.1 Sesamum indicum | reverse complement strand
AATGACAAGGCGCAAAGTTTTATAAGTTGATATGATAAAATGAACACAAGATAAAGTTTAGGTATCAAAATATAAAAACAGTTATAATTTGAATAGTAAAATGTTATTAACCATTTTATTAATTGAGACATCAACAATAATTGACCCATGAACGTTTTGAAATAAATAAAAGTTTGATCAGTATTTGTTATAAGAACATAGTGAGTATTTTATTTAATTTCTCATCTAAAATTTTGGTGGAATCAAATTAAATTCATAACTGAAGGATCATGTCACATTAAGTTCGATCGATCAGGTAATAATTTTGATGATTGATGATGTTTTTTGAATGAAGTGAGAGAGAAACAGAGAGAGAGAGAGAGAACAGTCCAAAAGAATGACTATTATTAAAGGTTTGCAAACAAGTGTGGATTGTCAGTGTCTGATTGACGGCCACAATGTCATATGAGTGACCGACGAATGTTATATTCCCTGTTCATAATCATCATTCATCTCAATATACACTTTCTTTCTTCTTTTTTTTTTTCGGTTTTTTCTGAATTTATGTGTTTATCTTTTCTTGTTTGGTTGATTCAATGCGGACCATTTCACATGGCATCAATGGAAGCTTAATTCCGATGGTCGATGTACAGTACATGCATGACCCCATGCCTTGACAAAGATATTCAAGAATCCTGATCCAAACAAGGCCTAACGTATATATAAATAAAATAAATTTATCATCAAATGTAGACATTATTCTATGTTTCAGAAACCCCATTTGAGTACATCAATGTGATGAGTTCAAGGTTGTGTTGTGTTCAAAGATGGGAATGTTTTGCCTTCAAAATATTTAGAATGATCCAAAAAAATTTAAATATTTGTCCTTTTTTTAGTACAAGAAAAATTAATTATTTTGACTTTACCAAATACTCCTTTTCTTTTTATTATGTTTAGGCATATATAATATTGTGATTAATAAATAAAAAGGGATCTCATATATAGATTTGATGTAATTACAAGTAAACCTTATGTAGTTTAGAAAAATTGCATCTAGTATTCCTAACATTTGTTTCAATCCAACAAATAGATCTATTTATTAGCAAAACTCACGAAATTTACTAACATCAGTAAAAAAGTTTCATACTCACCCCAAATTGATTAATCGTTGATTTATTGCAAATTAAATAGATCTTTTCTAATTAAAATATCGTTGTACGGCCTACAATAAATCTATATTAGATCCATCAAGCGTAAATATATTTTATTTAAAATTTTGCCACATCTAATCATGTTGTACCCCTCTCATTTAATTTTCAACCAAACAAAACTCTTTTCTTATACATTCTCTAATACTTCATTTTCCGTATACATCCCAACCAACCAAACTCGAAAAGGTTTGGCAGGTAGGAATTGAATGAGGAAAGCTTCAGAAATATGAGAAACCAAGCAAGAATGTAAAATCGCCATCGCGAAATCACCATTTATGTGAAAGTACTGCAAATCTACCTATTCATAATCAATACGTAGAACTCTCAGGTACAATAAAAACCATGTGACTGACACAAGTTATTCAATTTGTAAACAGGCAAGTAGATGATACTTTTAAACATCCATCTAACCCCTGCAGGACTGCGTCACTCATAATAAAACTCCATCTTATGGTACCAAATCAGCCCTGTATTATCGCCCAGAAAATTTATACATCTCCAGCTCATTCTGATGGCTATTATTGCTGATAACAATTTAAATATGAGATACATTTCAAAATACATGGCGGCACTTACCTGTTTTTGGATCTTTTGCAGCAAATATACGATATCTGAATGTGTCACTGTTGCAATTTCCAGAAGAGAACTTAAAATTCACAGCAATGAGGTCTCTTTTCGAGCGCACAGATTCTATAAGGGGGTGATAGATGATGCCATGAATCTTCGAACATGCTAATATTGGATAAATTGAAAATGCCCAAAGCAAAGGACAAGGTTAAAATTGAAAGTTAATACTCAACCTTAGAAATCGAGTTCATATATGTTAAGTTTGTCAAGATAAAGACAAATTTATGATGTTTGATAAAGTCGATCCTCATATATAGAATTTAGAGAAATTTCAATGCTGAGATACAACGAACTTTGGAAACATGTTAAGTTATGATGACAAGTGATGGAAATCCTTCCAATATCATCATGAAAAAAATGGATAAGCAAGCCACCTGGTTGAATAGCAGCAAATTTCTCGAGCCACAATTTCATAAGATGCTGCTCTCAACCTCTGCCGTCCACATCAAAACCAGCCCCAGTCCAACCAGGTTCTGCAGGACCTCTACCCTTAGGTACTGCTCCTACTCCCTTTAATCTTCCTTGAATTGAACTTTTCCTTTTCCCTCTTCCCTCTCCAACGATAGAAGGTTGTTGGTGCTGGGCATTTACTGGTGAGTTCCCTGCATTACTTTCAGTTGATATTGTTCCCACTGCTCCACTTGCTGGTGCCATTGCAGTTGGAACTGCAGAAGAATCTTGAGTTATACTCACTGGCGCCAGTCTTTGATTCCCATCCTATACATGGTAATTGGGCAAAAGTCATGAAATTTCTCAAGGCAAGCAGTGGTTCACAAGAATGTTCGACAATTTAATGTCCAGGAATTATTTTCCACAAAACTCATCATAAAAGATCAATTCAAGCTTTTACTTACAAAGTCTTATTTAAAAAAAAAATCAGAATTGATGAGACTATCTTTAGCTATTCCTATAGGATTTCATCTACTAGCTATGAAAACGATAAAGGGGTTATTAGTTGGAAGGACAATATGAAACAAAAAAATTCCCATGGCTGATGGCAATACCAAAGAACAACAGAAATTATAATACATAATGTATTCTTTTATCACAATGTTAGCATAATAAGCAAGTTCGTCATGAACTTACCAAAAAAAAAAGAAAAAAAGCATGCTCTGCGCATTATTATTTGGTAATGATACAAAAAATCATAGTTTCTATAGGATATTGCATCCCGCTCGTGCTTTCAATTATTTCCCCATTAGCGCATTTCAGGACATATTCATATCTAGCTTTCTGTGAAGAAACAGAACTTCATTACATGTGATGCATTTTTCCTCATCTTATGCTTTTCTATAAAAGTATATCAACAACTTCACAATTTAGTCAACCTCACCAAACAATAGAAAGAGAGATCCTCTAATCAGTTATCATGATTTTGAAGGAGGATATGGACGCCTTATCATCTAAAAGAATGCGGTAGTGAAATTCTTATCCATCTTTTACAGGGGGAAAAAATCTTCAGGAAAAGATGCTGCAGTAGAAGTTTCATTAGCAAATTCTCATGCAGAAATAGTGATGCCCAACAGGATATCATGCTGCCGGGGAGCTATATTCGTGTTCATTCACTGGCAGGCATCTGACTGACGATAAGAGAGAGAACAAAAAGTTTAGGCAAACACAACGACAATTCTTGGGAGTATTCTCTTACAGAGGGAACAGAGGTAGATGCTCTGCTCGGGTTCAGAGCCTCGAGCCGACGTTTCAATTCCTCCAGTCTAGCCATCTGGAAATTGCTACTTTCCTGGACCTGCAAAAGAATATGGTTTAATGTGTGTGTCTGTGGGTTTGGGGGAGTGCGCAACAGGATGACTTTGGAAAAATTTATATCACCAGCTTATTCAGATCCTCACAAAGCTTCTGTTTAATCGCTTCCTCATCCTGCACTGCTTTTGCTGCAGCTTCCCAGGCCTAGTATTTAGCAGAAGATTTATCAGATACTAAAGGATATTGGAATGATTTATTGAAGGCCACTAGAAAAAAAAAAGAGAAAACCACTTAAATGTATTAAACAAGAAGCTTAATGCCCATCATGTAAATTTAAGTAGCATAAAATGAAAACATTTCCCTAATTTATCCAGTGAAAATTCCTAGTCCTACATGGAAATTATAACCTGTAACCATGAGGACTCACATTTTGCAAAATATCACGAATGAAATGTGTGTTCAAAGTTTTTCATCCACTTCAAGAAGTCTCACCACACATTTTCCAAGAAGGCCAAATAACTCATTATGCGACTCAAAGATAAGCATAGTACAATTTAAGAGGTTTTACATGTCAATATCTCAAAAAACTCAGACTAGACAGGAAACGACTACGAGTATTTGAAGATTCAGGTGATATTCGACTATGAAGAAAGTCCAAGTCAGGAAAATATAAAAGATATAAATAAAATATAAACATATACATATACAAATAGCATAAGTACATGATTTCTTCACTATTTCTTGCTCCTCATCTGGTTTACTGACAGAGGAAGGTGTGAAAGAGGGATTTCAGAGTAATAGTTTGCTAATATTTCAGATAGCATAAGTCAGAAAAGATCTATTGAAATCTCCAACAGAAAATCACGAAAATGAACCATGGGAAAAACAAAGAGCTGGGAATAGTCATGAGAATGAGCCATATGTCTAGTACAGTGATCAAAAAGCAAATAAAGGAAGGCATCATAAGTTACTTTGTGCCGTGGGCCTCATAGTTAAAAAAAATGTATTGATAAGTTGGACACAAAAGCAAGCAAGTCTCTTTTACAAAAAAGTGGCATACCTTTTTAGCTTGTTCTTCTTTCAGCTTAGCAGCATGTATTCTCTCTGTTGACATTTCTATTCTTTTACGCATGTGTTCAAGTGCTGATAGAGGTAAGAACAAAAGGATAGAATACTAAGGTCGACTTGTTCAAAGATACTCATATTGAATGCAGAACAACAACAAATACCAGCTTTCTTTGGACCGGAAGTAAGCTTCATTTCCATTGCGAGATTTGCTAATTCCCGTTCAACATCACGAATCTTGGAATAATTTTCATCAATGTACCTGAGTGAACATATGAGACAATACTTTGATCACCAGATAAGATGTCAATAACTGAATCTTAATTGACCAATCCAGGAAGCACACGATTTCTACGCATAAATTTGATCCATGTGATCAAGGGATGTTAAACCCAAGTGAAGTCTCAACAATCCCCTGGAGAAGAAAGGAGAAGCTATTTACAAGGACACCCCAGTTTCAACCAAGAACCAAAAGCTTACTTAATTCCTCTTTCAGTGGCTCATTTCCATAACATTATACTATTGAAAACAGGTACACTGATTTTGTTCTAGTGCTTTTATGATCCCATTGAACTTTAGTATTTGCCCCAGTTAAACTTTGTTTGGACCTCAAGATCTTGTTATCATGAATTAGAAAATGGTGCTCTCATGGGAATGATCAAATCAATAGACACCAACTTTAGGATTGAAAATCATCTCAACAAACTTTAATAAGCAGGGTATAGCTCAAACGAAGAGGCCACTGGATGTTCAATTAAGTTAGAACTAATAAATCCAATTCCAAGCAATTATACGAAATCCCAACTAAAGATAACTACCATATGAAAACCAAAAATAAACAGAAATAGTATGAGAGGAGGAGAGGAAGCGAACGTACTTCCTTAATTGAAGCTGCTCTTCCTCAATTATCTGAAACCCAAATTCAACCAGAAACACAAAAACAAAATAACCAGAAATCAGTAGTTCATGATTTGAGGCGCCTATCAGCATGAGAACTAAAAGCCCAAAAACCTGACCTTCTCAGTGTAAGCGATGACAGGAGATTCTCGGGCCAGGCCATCCGGCCCGATCTCCGGAAGTAAGAATGGACCAGCATTGCTACTCGGATTCGGGTTTGTCGCCATATGATCCCAAACCTCAGCAATCTAGCACTCAACTTTTCTTCTCAGAGAATCGAGTCGAAATTTTACAGAGCGAAAGAGAAGCAAATCAACGATTAGATTTTCAGTAAAAAAATCCTTCTGTAATAATGCGGGGCGCACGTAGATTTAGGTGGCATTGGCTCGCGTAAGTTGGTGGAACTCTCTTTCCGCCGTGAAATTGTGCCTTATCAAGTCGGAGTAATTTCCGGCGAACCCACGGGAAAATATCGTGGCAGATCGTGGCGCGGCTCAATTCTCAAGAAGATGTTCAACCACGATTTCTGTAGTGACAATCTTCTGTATTTCAAATGATGTTAACACGATTTTATGCAAAACTAACACACGATTATAACATGTTTTCAGAAGCTATGAGATAACCCAACATTCTCATAGTCTACAGACTTTGAGGCTTCGTTTGGATAAACAGATTTAGATTTAAATCGGATATTTGGAATAATAATTTTAAATGACTCAATTATTAAAAAAAATTAAATTCATTGATATTAATAATTATAATTTTAAATTAAAGTTTAATAACTCATTTTAATTTAAAATTATCCAAACATATTACTGACTATTTATTTATAGCTACAAAAGTCCGGATGTTGGCAAAATTGTCAAGGTCGTCGTCTAGACAATACGTTTTTTTTTAGTTTGGTATAATTACACAAATCACCAGCGATTTGAAAAATGCCATTTAATAGACTTTGTTTCGATCCAAAAAAATAAATTCATACATTAGTCAAAATTCATAAAATTTATTTATATTAACAAAAAATAAATAAATAAAAATTTATATTTATCCAACAGATTCATTACTAACTTAATAAAGTAAAATCTATCTCCTCACATGTATTAGTGTGAAATTTAAGATACAAAAATGAAAAAAAAAATGATTTATTAAATGATTTAATCCAAATATCAAACTGATTACAACAGATCCAAAAAATGATTTAAAAGTGCATATGTTCTGTATTACAACAGATATGGCAACAGAGCTATTTTACCTCCTCTGAACAAAATGCTAGCCTTACAACCATTCAGGCAACAAAGTTTCACTACCTGGAAAATGTTGTCTACTGTAACATCACCTAGTTGATCTTTATTCACACCTACAAGAAACTCAAATTCAGTTGCTAGCAAGAAAAAGCTACTCATCGCCGCAGCCCCTGACTCAGGTCCTACTTCCGTTTTCACAGAGACACAACAAAGACGAAAACTATATATTTTGCTTTTCCTTCTCACGCAGTGGCATCCGCCATAATCTTTAGGATGGCGTCTTTTGTAGGTAACGCGGGAATAGCACCGTTCTTTGTCACTGTGAGGGCACCACAAGCATTTGCAAAGAAGAGAGCCTCCCTCAAACGCTTCTCGTCCTGCCATTAGTTTTTGCATCAGAATAACGGGACTTGTAGCATAATTTAGAAATGAATTTGGATGACTTTCCATCGTGTTATCGGACAAGGGACAAGGAATAGTTGGATGAAAAGAGCAGATGCAGTACTATAATCCATAGTTCAGAATTTTCTTGATTCAGAAGAATCAGAAGCACAAAACAATAAGACGTATGCGTGTTATGCGATATGAAAGATTAATAAAACACGGTACTTGCAACATGAGCGCGACTGTGCCGGAATAGGATAGTTATATTGAAACATAGGCATGTTGGAGATGCTACCTGAATAAGATTCACATCTGAGGCCAAACAATAAAGTACTGCACCCATGAATGCATCGCCAGCTCCATTTGTGTCTATAGGTTCGACTTTAACAGCAGAAACTCTTCCTTTGAATTGCTGTACAAAAATTTTGCAACACCAATGGGTTCATAAATGAATAGGGGAAATGAATGCGTATGGATCAGCCTATACAGCCATGAGCAACTTCTCACATGCCGGTCCATTTTTGACAAACCTACCTTTGTGTAATATCTGCAGCCAGCCTTTCCTTCACTTACAAGCAAAAGTCGTAGGTTAGGATGAAAAAGCTTTTTTAACACCACATTGTCATCTTGCGGATCAGCACCTTCAGTCAGGAACGAAATCTCCTCCTCACTTATCTGTAACAGTTATTATAAGCATGTAAATATAACAACAGTGGCAATAAATGCAGAAATTTCTTCAAGTCTTTTCATCGGCTATACCTTGACAATATCAGCTTGATCCCATATCGACATTATTCCCTTTCGAGCGGCATCACCCGAAGGCCATAATGCCAGTCTCAGATTTGGGTCATAAGAGAGTAAGCTACCGGATTTCTTTGCAATGCTCATGGCAACAAGTTGTGTTGATCGACATGGTTCTTCAATCAAACTGATTGAACCATAGTGAAAAATAGTTGCCTGTATTTGATATAACTTATTGAACACACAAATAACCAAGCAGAAACGCTTCAGCGCAATCATTCTTAATAATATAAGTAAGAGTAGAAAATCAGACCTTCTTAACAAGATTTACATCAAGTTCTGACTCCCGCAAAAGCATGTCAGCACTCGGATTACGGAAAAACATGAATTCACGCTCACCATCTGCTCTGAGTGTGACAAATGCCAGTGCAGTCCTTGCAATGGGGTCAAATCGCACACCAGAATTATTGACTTTGTTCTCTTTTAGCATGTCAGCAAGCATATGCCCAAACTCATCCTCGCCTACCTAAGGAACAACATGCTATCGATTTTCAGATACTTCGTTTTAGTTAAGTTCAGATAAGAGCCTCGAAAGATTAGAAAAAGGTAATGACCTACAGCTCAAACCGCACATACCACATCGAAAGAAGACAACATTGCTAAAACAAACTGGTTTGGGGCAAACTTAAAGAAACAAAGGGGAATAAAGGAAATGCACCTTCCCGATAAAAGCCGCCGAACCTCCCAACTTTGCTATACAAACAGAGACATTAGCAGGAGCACCACCTGCAGCTTTCTTGAAGGAAGGAGCTTCAGCAAGTGAAACCCCAGAAACTGTAGGTACAAAATCTATCAACATTTCTCCAAAGCAAACAACAAGAGGGTTCTTCTCAGCTGATCCTCCATTTTTATTCAGGGAAAGACTACTAAGTTCGCCTACAAAAATGTCAAATTAATCCATTAGCATGACTTGGAGTAAATGACGAATCGTATAGCTACATCACAGAATTAAAAGCATCGCATAGCTACAGCACAGAATTAAAAGCAAACATAGACCAAGATAGTAAGATAGTAATGCGCGCAGAAGATTATAATTTTTCTCTGATCCACATTACAATGGCTGAAGTTTCCGGAGTTCCAAGCAAAAAGTGATGTAGAAAAGAACTGGTGAAGATATTGAAGTAAAAAACTCATTATACCTTATCATACTATTTCTTCATCTGATAACTTTTTTCCAAAGATCTTTTGAACCAACAGGGCTTCATGAGCTTATTCAATAATTTACTCATGAATATAAGTTCGTTTGACTTGATTTAGAAGCCCATTAACAGCTTCTAAGTTCTAACAGCTAAATATGCATAGGTTAAGATCAAACATCTCAGTTGTAATCTTGATTGCAATACAACAAACATCAAGACCAGGTTCAAATGCTTACTCCACTACAACTGATTCCTGTTCTGAATATCAGAGTGGAATGCATCTTTCAATCAGCTTAAATAAAAGAAATAATCAAACACCAAGAAAAGACTTCACATTTACGACACATTTAGCAATTACAATCAACCTGATTAAAAATTAAGAAACAAAATGGCACATGTGAAGTTGTACCAGAAAGATCATCCAAGAAAGCTGTTAGCTCGGTTCAAGATTGAACAGTTCAGAAATCCCAACAGATTTACATACAAGAAAAGAAACTCAATTCAACATGTGATGCTCATTCAATAAGCAAATCAAAGAAACCCCAATTCAAGAAATCATAAACCATAAACAGTCATTACAATAACCAAATCCGATCTTTTATCAAATCCCGTGTCATCATTCATCCCCCAACAGAACTACATGAAACTATTACTCTGCAAATCTTCGTGCACATAAAACAATGGGAACACGAACCTGAAATGGGATTTTCAGCCATGTTAAAGAAGTGATCAAAATTAATGGACACAGGGAAAAAAAAGCTCAACTTTGAGTTTATCAGCAAGATTCACACACAAACACACACCAAAGGGTGAGAGAGAGAGAGAGAGCGCGCTCGGTGCTGTTATTATTATATGGAAAAGAGCGAAATACTTTTCAGTTGTGGGGATGAAATTGAGAAGTTGGAAGAGATGAATTCTTGAAGTTGACGAGTGGAACCAATAAATAATATAGTAGTCGGCAACCGGACTTATTTGCCTATATTTATTTCACATATATAAAATAATAAATTTAAATATTTTATTAAATTTTTCGATTGATAAATAAGATTTCAAAATTCATAAAATATTACTAATAACAATTTTATTTTTAAATAATTAATTAAAATTTTAAAATTAGTGGCGAACCTCTTATTTACTATGGACCGGTTTATAAATAAGTGAATATTTGCTTTAATATTAGTTTTGATTTATTCCTATATTCTTTTATTTGAAATTTAAACGGAATAACCAGGTTTGAAATCGGAATATTTACCAGTTATTATTAATATTTAGATACAGTGAATGATGAAGTAATATTATATATTAAAAATAAAATTAACATTATACGTATATTAATATAAAAATATAGTCACTGTTCACTTGTAAACCACGATTATTCAAAATCAAATTAAAAAAAAAATACCCATTGTACCCTTAATATTTGTATAAATACAATTACTTATTTATTTTAAATAATTTACATCATATTTTAACAGCCAATATGCTATTATATATATATATCCATCACTTTTCGTTCTTATTAATTACTTGATATATATCTATTGATTTCGATTTTTAAAACACTAATGGTCGCTCGCACGCGGTCTTTAGTCAGTGTATAAAAAATGATCGTATTATAAAATGAAGAGAAAAATAAAATTTATGAAAAGAAACATGGTGTAAGGAAAAGAGAAAGAAAGAAATCCTTAAAAAGATTAAAAGATGGAGTATTATAAAATGAAGAGAAAAATAAAATTTATGAAAAGAAACATGGTGTAAGGAAAAGAGAAAGAAAGAAATCCTTAAAAAGATTAAAAAAAAAGATGGAGTAATATGAAAGAAAAAAATTATAATTGTGAGTTCATTAAAAATATTAAAATTAATATGATGACCAAAATTTTTTAATAAATAAATTAGTTAAATAATTAAATTAAATATGAAAAAATAATATTTTTTTTAGTAATATAGATGTATCGTATCTATCTGATTATATTTGTGAGGATAGCTTAGTATGTAAAAGAAGAAGAATAATAATAAGAATAGTATTGATAGGGTAATAGTTAATTATTAGATTCAATGACCTTTTTCATTTACTAAATAGGTAATATTCAGTAACTTTTGGGGCCAAAGTGGGTCCAACTGGTTTTCCTTCTTATGGTAAAACAGAATAAAGAAATTGCATTTTGGTCCTAAAAGGGGTCAAACTGAAAAAAGTAAAAAGAACAGGTGTCTAATTTAATTTATGCACCTAAAAAGTGTGAAGGTTTCTTAGATTCTTAATACTTGTTTTCTCTTTGTCTGTAGTTGGGTAGGTGGGAATGTGGGATCATGTTTTTTCTTGTCTCAAGAATCTAAGACTTTATTTGGTTTAATATTTTTATGTATTTTTTTTAAATTTTTGGAAGACGAAGAAAAATATACAGATTAATGTGCGTTTATGGGAATTTTAGGTATATTTAGTTTTGTATTTTGTATCGGTATATAATGAATAAAAATAACGTATTATGTTCGATAATGTATTTTATTAAAAAGAGGGGAGATAGAACGGATATTTGTAAATTTCTTTTAACTATTTCTCGAATAATAATAATAATAAAAAGACAAACGAAGCTTAAAGATTGTGTCTTGATTTAAGTTTTGAAAGTACGAGAGGGTTGTGGAAAGCATAGTAAGTGTGACTATTAGTTGAAGAGGATGTTTGGCTAAATTTATTTGAAAAAAAAAATTATAAAATTATATATTTATAAGATATTTTGGAGCTGATTCGATATTAAATTTTTATTATTAATAAAAATAATTAAAGTCTTGATAAATATCCTTCTAAGTATGTTGATTTTATTAATATTTATGTCAATTAATATTGTTATTATCTAGCTTAATTTTGATAATATATGGAGTTAATAAATATATTAATTGAAAACATTAAACTTAGAGAGTCTTGTAACAAATATTTTGAAAAAGTTAATTAAATTCACTAAATTCAATCTGAAACTACTAAATTCATCTAATCTAAATCTAAATATTTTTATTTATATTGTCTATATTTTAAAATATATATATATATATATATTTGTATACACTATTGTATGAGTATACAAGTTTATTTATGTTATATTTATTATTGAAAATAAAAATGAGATAAAAAAAAAAACAATGAAAGTATTAAAATATTCAAACTCTATTTAATGGTATATCCTTTTTTGTAATATTTTAAAACTTCTAAATAATTAATTCGACAAAAAATACGTTTGTATATTTTACAAACATTTTTATTAGGGTGTAATGTACGTAAATTAACATTGTATAATTCAAAAAAGAGTCATTTTCATGCCCAAAATCATTTCAAAACAAGGTTTGGTTGAGCAATGGATTATTAAACTAAAATTAAAATAAATAAAATATATTTTTAAATAAAATTCTATAGAAAAGTATTAATATTTTCTAGATGAGATTTATTTGGATATGCTAGAGACATGGAGGATATTTTTAAAATTAATATTACAATTTAAATTTTAAAATAGCTTAAATTTAATTATTGTAATACTTATTGCAACATTATTATTATATTGATTTGTGGGGCAAAACAAAATTAGAAAACTTCTTTTAAGTATTATAATTCTTAATAATATTTTTTTATGAAAAATATATTAGATATCAATATAATTTTTTTTAAATAAAGCGAGTTTAATAAAAGGTAGAATATAGGTACACAAATTTTGATAAGAATTAATATTACATTACGTACATTGCTCGATTTTGAATTTTTTATTTCTTGAAATTATAACGTATAATCTCTTTTTTATTTTTTTAGAAAAAATTAAGAGAAATATATATATATATATATATATATATAAACAAGTCTCCAAAATGACGTGTTTTCAAAACGTTAGTGAATATATAAAGGTTAATATTAAAAGCACCGATGCAATACGAAATTAAAAATATTTAAAAAATTGGAATATTTTATATAAATACAAAAGTTTATGAATACAAGTCTTTAGACAAATAAAAAAGTTCTATGTAAGTATAGAAACTTTTATAGTATTTTAAATATTTTTAAAAGAGTATTTGAATCGCAACATGAAGATTAATCTCGACCGTTCTTTTGAAAAGATAAATGTATAAATATTGAGTTAGCATTCATTTTATAATCAAGTTTTAGTATCAATAGTTTTATCGTTAGAAAATGTTACGTATTTTTACATTACCTAAGGTGGTGAAAGAAAAAATAAATTGATATAAAAAAATTAAAATTGTTGCGTGTGTATTTTACTAGTATAACAAAATATGTAAAAGAAAAATTCAAGGTACTCAAAGCTCAACTTATGTTAGAGTAGATTGACACTCATCTAAAATTCGATTGAATTATTGAAATCAAAACAAAGTTTTTAAGCTCAATAAAGCTCGAACAAGTTTTATTTGAGTAATATTTGAGTCACTAATGAATATTTCCAAAAAATAGTAAGACTGGTGATAAAAGTATCGAAAATAGTAAATAGACAAAAAAAACTAAAAATTATTGCATGATTAAATTGAGCATCTATAATTAAAAGTTCTGAATATTAACGGTGGGATTTTTATATATATAAATGGATGAGAATGTACAAACCATATCCCATATTTTCTCATGGATGTGGTCAGAATCCGTTCCTAAGCTTTCTTCCCCACAAATTGAAAATTTTCCTTCATCCATTAGATTTCCGTAAAATTTCCATCAATTAAGGTAAATTATTATATAAAAGATATATAAAAAATGACTATCGTAACTTATTTATCTATAAAATTTTCAAAATATATATACGAGCCATTTATATATATTGAATGCTTTTAAAATGAGAAATATAGTTGAAAAAATATTTTAATATTTAAGCAAAATCAATTAAAAAAATATATTTAAAAATATTAACATACTACCAATGATGTTTATTTAAAGTTGAGGTTAAGATCTCATAAATAAAGTTGAAATTGCGTGTTTGAGTATCACAATATATATGTGTATTTGTCTAACTTTATATGAGTGTTTATCTCGTTTATTGATAGAAATGATGTAATTTGTTAATATTTTTAATTATATTAATATATTAATTAAAATAATATATTACTTAAATAAAAAATTAATATATTACAAATAAGTGATTCAATAATATAATAGAGCGTTTGAACAGGTGGAAGGAAATGAAGAAAGCAACAGTTTCACGTGGGGCAGGTGAATGAAAACCATAGAGCCCAAAAACTCATAGATAAAGCAATCTCTTGTGGGTGCCAAATGTGGCAGCCAATTAATCTCTCGACTTCCCAGAATCAAGCACGTGAATTCTCTCTCATCTTTCCCTTCCTTAAAAAACTCAAATTCTTAATCACATTTACTCCACCACCATTCATAAATTCCGCTCCTAAACAAGAATAAGAAACCAAAAAATAAAAAGAAAAAAAAAGAAAGAAGAACACAAAAAGATTTCAAGAACCCTCGATTATACAATGCATTCTTGATTCTTTTACAACCGCGGGTGCATATTAGACATGGCTTTGAACTCCCTAGCTTCAAGACCCTCCTCTTTGTTATCAAGAAAATTCAAGAATTCTAATGCCAACAATGATTCAACTTTTTCACACCCCATTAAATCAATCTCTTTTCTCAACCCCATTCCTCTTTTCTCCAACCTTTCTTTCAAGAATGCTTCACAAGTTTCCTCTTCTGTCACCGTTAAGGCCTCCTCAGCGTCCAGTTCTCCTCCCACGACAATTGATCAGGAACTCAGGGTAAATCTTGCTTAGCAACGTATATTTATGTGTTTGTGTTCTTATGTTGAAGTGGGTTGTCCAATTTATGGCTAAATTGATGCGTGGCGGTGATTGATTGTTGCATTATCTCTCGTCCTCTCTTTCTTTTTTTAGATTAAGACTGTACCCACACAGCCATTTGAGGGTCAGAAGACTGGTACAAGCGGCCTTCGGAAGAAGGTAAAATCTTTTTCTCTTTATGTTTATGATTGCCATATTGGTTCATCATGTTTGGAGAATCAGTGATACTCGAATTGCTATTTGATTGGTTGATTATTTTGCCTGTTAGGTGAAAGTGTTCATGCAAGAAAATTATCTCGCCAATTGGATTCAGGTTTGACAGTTTAAATTCTCAAGCAGTTAAATGATTTCTTGACAAAAATTATTTGCAAGATAGTGGTTTATGATGATGATAAAGAGTATGGGCACATATTATCCTTATGATTTGTGGTTGTGACTGATGATGGTTTTGGCTGTGAATTGAAGGCATTATTTGATTCATTGCCTCCGGAAGATTACAAGAACGGAGTTTTGATTTTAGGGGGTGATGGTAGATATTTCAACAGAGAGGCTGCACAGGTTCAAGTTTCAAGATTAGATTTTTTGATATTTTTCAGTAGTTCAATATGGCGTTGCTCTCAATGCTGATGTGGCTAAATTTTGAAATGCAGATAATTATTAAAATTGCGGCTGGTAATGGAGTTGGACAAGTCTTGGTTGGCATGTGAGTTTCTCTCATTCAAGAACTTAAATTCTATGTAACTGAATTGTGTTTATGCACTTGGTTTGTCCTCTTTCTGTTTTTCTGAATTCTTCAATATTTCTGTTTTAAAAGAGAGCATATATAAACTTCTCCTTATTAATAATTGTGATATCGTCTAGTCTTTTAGAAGCTACCCCATTGCATGTCAAAATTGGTACTGTAATGCTGGTTCCCAATTTACAATTCACCTCTATGAGCGGGCTTAGGCCGCGGCAATTGCTATTTACCCAATGAACACATGTTGCACTCAGACACTCATTGTTTCTCTATAGTCTTCATATTGTGGGTGATAAAAGTAGGAAGCTAAATTTTGTGACTACAGGGATGGTATAATGTCTACACCAGCCGTTTCTGCTATGATAAGGAAGAGAAAGGCAATGATCACTCCTCTCCCTTCTTTATTTTGTTTATACTTTTCCTGTAAGTGCTCTAATTTGTGATTTGTTGCTTCTACTTGTCACTGCAGGCTAATGGTGGTTTTATAATGAGTGCAAGTCATAATCCTGGTGGTCCCGATTATGATTGGGGTATCAAGGTGTATTACGCATGAACTTTTTTCAGACATTGCATATATTTTCTTCTTGCAAAGATGATTTTTGAGCGTGCTAGTCATTGATCTCTTTTAGTCTCTAGAACATATTATTCTACGAATGTTGAATTGGTCTTTTGAATTTCTGGTTTGCAGTTCAATTACAGCAGTGGCCAACCTGCACCAGAGTCTATAACTGACAAGATTTATGGCAACACGCTTTCTGTATGTAACTGATCCTGTGTTTGTTCTTGCATAGAGCTGTTTCATTCTGAGTTGATTTTAGTAGGATGTTCCTTGCTTTTAAACAACGTTGTGTCGAAATATCAATTTTGTACATAACATATGAAGCGATACATCCATCCATTCATATGAAGAAATATGAGACTTCCTTCGATTAGGACAAAAGAAATGATTGCAGTAGAATTCATAGAAGCAAAGATTTTTCAGTTCATGTTAAACAGAGAAAATTGTAGGTCCAATACTTAACACTAACAATAAGAAAAAGGATTGATCATATTCTATTGAGTTTGCTGACAACAAACATTATTAAAGAAAGGATATTAATACTTTGAGGAAGAAAGAGACGTATAGTTCTGATACTTATTAAAACTGGCTAGTCTCTTGTTTAAAATCTTGGGCATTAATCAACAATAAGTTTTTGCTTACACTCTGTTGGTGCTCAGCCCAGTTCAATCCTTAAGAGATGACTTTCTGGTCTACTGGTGAAAAGACAATCTGTAGATAGAGCCTTTATCAAATTACATTGATTAAGTATTTGCTGAGGTGTTGGTTTTTTTTTTATAATCTTTACCAGAAAAATCTGAATCCAGTCGAACAATTAATTACTTTGGCATCTCCATTTGACTTGCCTTAGCGCTGTGCAGATCTCTGAAATAAAAATGGGAGACATTCCTGATGTTGATCTCTCCCGTCTTGGTCGAGTAGACTATGGGGCTTTTAGTGTAGAAGTAGTCGATCCGGTAGCTGATTATTTGGAGCTTATGGAGGTGAGCAGCTCGACATAAACTTTTCAAGGCCGTTAATGGAAAACTGTAACTTTTTTTTTTTCACATTGACAATTTTGCAAGATCTTCTGCAGAATGTATTTGATTTTTCGCTTATCAGGAGCCTGCTTTCACGGTCGGATTTCAGGTATACACGTATTCTGCTTCATAGTTGACACTCATATTTGTTTGTTCCATTCCTATTTTATCATGTGCTTTGGTGAATCTTTTATGTTTTGCTAATCTCTGGTATGGATTTGTAATTAGCGTATTCCAAATCTTAGAACGCAAAACAGAAGGAATGATTGATCTAACCTTTTGTACTGCAAACTTCTCGTGTTTGATTTATTTCATCTGGGAAGGATGGGATCTGAATTCTGAAGCACTCTCACTTTTTTCTTTTCTCATTCCTTGTAAATCTTGCAGTGCAGTATAATAGTGTCTGTTTTCTTTGATTTTTGAGGAGATGGTTTCTCTTATGAAAGTTTGAAACATTGAAAGTAAAAGAAGAGCAGATAGATAACCTAGAACAGGTTTTCCTAAACTAATGCTCAATAAACGGGTCATGTGTTATTCAAATACTTTCTTTTTTGAAAGAGAGGAAACTTTTCTATCTAAATAAACTGATGTGAGCATAGAAAAGGTCATGAGTTTAAATAACAAAACAGTGGCAGGCTTCAGAGTCTCCAAAGTACAAGTTTTCATTTGTGGCTTTTGAAGGAAACATGTATTGTCACTTGTATATTAGTTCAATTTTTATAAACTACAGTCTGATACACGTCGTCTAACACTTGAGTCTGCTATAACATTTTAAGATCTTCTGGTCATTGAATTTTTTCTCTTACAAGATCTGCTTGTTTTGTCTGTCTTGACTATCAATTGCATTTGATAAGTTCAATATATGGTGGAAGAAGCACACTCATCATGGCGTATACACGTTTCTCAGGTTCATATTTGATGCCATGCATGCTGTTACCGGTGCTTACGCTAAACCAATCTTTGTGGACAAGCTAGGAGCTAGCCCAGTATGCTTGTTACCCTTCTAATTATTGACACTAGTAAGCAGTGCATGATTCTTCCATATAAACTTTCTCCTCAACTTGCAGGATTCCATTTCAAACGGAGTGCCATTAGAAGATTTTGGACATGGTCATCCAGATCCTAATCTCACGTTAGTACTGATGCTTATGATGAGTTACATTTGATTCCCAAACAAAGCATCACTAATTATTCATTTGTTGCTCTGGAGAACAGATATGCCAAGGATTTGGTTGATGTACTGTATGGAGAGAATGGACCTGATTTTGGAGCTGCAAGTGATGGTACGTTTAGGTGGTTATTTTCAGCATTTTTATCTGCTTTCATTTAGTGCAAATTACAATCAGTGAGGGCATTCTGTGTGATAAAATTGATTTGTAAGCTTGAGCAAATCGAATAGGAAAAAGATCAACAAAAGTTCCGTCTGGGCCCAAACCTGATATACAAGTGTAAGGCCGAAAGATCAAAGTCTTTTCCTGCTTACCTTTTTTTATATCGTAGATTCGCAAGCATTAAGTGAATATTCTATAAATAATGTCTTCCAGTTTTAAATGAAATCTTTCAAGAGTTTTTGACTGGTGTTAAGTTCTTCCTTTATCCATCTTGTATTTGTCTGCTATCCAGTCTTTTCCTTAAATATTTCCTGAAACCGCAGAATATGCAGAAAAAAACATATAAAGTTATCAATTTCATCCTTCTTTAGGAGATGGTGACAGAAACATGATTCTTGGGAGAGCATTTTTTGTTACTCCTTCAGATTCTGTTGCAATCATTGCTGCCAACGCACAAGAAACCATCCCATATTTTAAGACTGGCCCGAAGGTTTGAAAACTCTTAATTTTTTCTCTCCATAGCGCTCATAAATTCACAGGTTTATGTAATTTCACAGGGTTTGGCTCGATCCATGCCTACAAGTGGTGCTTTGGATCGTGTGGCTGAGAAGTTAAATCTTCCTTTTTATGAGGTTTCAACTCCATAATAGTTGTATTACAGCTCGTTTTTGTTATACTTGGTATGTGTGCAAAATTCTTTTGTTTTAAATAACCTATCCTTCTGAATGATTTATTTGCTTTAGGTGCCCACTGGATGGAAATTTTTCGGGAATCTAATGGATGAAGGAAAATTGTCAATTTGTGGGGAAGAAAGTTTTGGAACGGGCTCTGACCACATCCGTGAGAAAGATGGGATATGGTTTGTACATTCTCATCCATTTCTATATACAGAAATCCAATGGTTGATATTAATCTACTTAGTGCTTGGATACTTTTAACACCAGCCTTACTCTGAAAAAGTTGATCCCATAAAATAAAACACACTCAGCAATTTAAATAATTCACTGTCTTAATAAGCGTCTAACAGTATTGCGCGTTTTGTGAGCCATTCTCTTCGAAGCCTCATCGATGACTCAAATATTACTGAATCACAGGGCTGTGTTAGCATGGTTGTCAATAATTGCTTATAGAAACAAGGACAAGAAACCTGGAGAAAAGTTGATTTCTGTATCTGATGTTGTGAACGAGCATTGGGCCACTTACGGGAGAAACTTCTTTTCCAGATATGATTACGAGGCTAGTTTTGCCAATTTTCAATTCTTTGTGAGTCCATCTCGTGTACGCTTTGTGCCGCCAAGGTAATACCAATTTTTGTATGTGCTATGTGCAGGAATGTGAATCAGAAGGGGCTAATAAGATGATAGAGTATCTACGAGATTTAGTTTCTAAAAGCAAAGCAGGCGATAAGTATGGTAAGCGTTAATCATTGTTTTGCCAAGTTGGCTGAGGAACTCTTTACACATAATCAATTACATATGATATTTTATTATACTTATCCTATAAACAGTACTCCTTGAACTATATATTGATCATATAGTATGTGTAATGCACTCATCATATAAGTACTTGGGTTTGGCCAAGTCTGGCCTGAGCTAGATTTCCTCTCTACCTAATGTTGAATGTGTTATTTTATTGCAGGAAGCTACACCCTTCACTTTGCGGACGACTTCACCTACACAGATCCCGTAAGTTGAAGCTTCTTAGAGAACTTAAGTTTCTCTCACATATAGGAAAAATCACTTGGCCACTATGATTCGCGCTGGTAACATGAGTGTTTCATTTTCCCTCAGGTGGATGGAAGTGTCGTTTCCAAGCAAGGAGTTCGTTTCGTATTCACTGATGGATCAAGGATCATATTCCGGTTATCGGTCCGTATTGCCTTTGATCTTTTGCTTAGTGTCTTTTTTTCCTTTCTCTTGGTGAATGAAATGATTAAGTATATTACAGGGTACTGGGTCCGCTGGTGCAACCGTTCGAGTATATATTGAACAGTTCGAGCCGGATGCATCTAAACACAATGTGGATGCACAAACAGCGCTGAAGCCTTTAATAGGTTAGGTCTTTATTCTTCTGTTTTCGTGTTTCCTGTTATTGTTTCTTTACGTTTCTTAATATACGTTTGTCAATTTTGTTAGATCTGGCGTTATCTACATCGAAGTTGAAAGAATTCACCGGAAGGGAACAACCAACAGTCATCACATAGAGCAACATTTTCATTTTCCAAACTGCAGCAATAGGTCGGAATTTTACACCTATTACTAGAAATATTCAATGATTAAATTTGTTAGTTTAGTGTTTATCTTTAATAGACAAACATGTATACGAGATGATGACTAATTGTATATCTCCATGTAATATACGTAACTTATTCGAATTATGACTATAGAAACCCTTTTGTTGAACCTTTATGCAGTTTTTACGATTTTCTGTCTTGAAGTTGCATGCCCGTTGAGCTTCAACCTACTTAAACGGATGCAGAGCCTTTGATTAGTTTTGATCAGTTAGCATAGTACTAATATGACGCAGACTGTTGGTCTATACTGCTGCGTCGTTGCTTAAGATATTATTTTCTTTTAACTTTATCAAGATAGTGTTTTGGGTAAAATTATAGTGGTCTTGTTTATGACAAAAGGTTTGATACCTTTTCCCAGTGTAGGGGCCATGTCAGTTTTAGAACCCAACAGTGTTTAGTCTGAAAGTAACCAACAACTTCACGTGTCCCCCTCGTGAAATCTTTCTATATTTTGTCCAAACACACTTCACCTAAACAAGACAACACTTTGGAAACCATTTCCCATCCACATAGCCCCAGATATCCAGCCCAAGATCTGTAATCTACTAGGAGATTGTCTTTGCTCCCCATTTGTAATGAGACCAAAGTTAACTCACCAGACCCACCAAACAAATAAGGCATAATTACACAGGCACCCCTTGACTTTAAGAAATTACACTAACAAACAATTTTAATGAACTTTTTAAGCATAAAAAAGAATATTTGTAAGGAAGTTATATCAGTTCTCACAATTATTTATTTTTAGCTTGAAATTGTGTCTTATACTATAATTTCTTTTTTAGTTTATTGTATGGTCATAATTGTACCGTATCGTATCTATCTTCCTGCATCAAAATAGTGACAATCCTTCTAGTTTTTCTTTTTAGTAGTGATTATCCTTCTAGACTTTGAGTCAATAAAGAGATAATAACACTTTATTTGTCTGTGGGAGCAGTAGCGCCCGATGACATGCTTTTTCTGTTAAAGTACAGTGTTAGTGTTAAGATCCAAGTCTTTGCTTGGTCTGTCTGTCTGTCCGTTTCATGCGATTTGTTCTTGAGCAAAGCTCATTTGCCCCACTATATGTCGGCATGAAATTGGAGCCACAGCCTCAGCCACTCCACCACCATGTTAGTTGCCTCCACCGGTGGACCTCCCTTCATCCCCCACCCAAATCTTGTCTCTTCTGTGCTATTTTTATATATTGTGTATATATATAGCAAGAAGTACTGCCGATGGGAACTGATGGAGTATGTGACGGATGTGATCTAGGGGTGGTAAAATTAGTCCTACAACTACTGAACTGACAATTTTAGTCCTATATGTTTTCATTTAGTGGCAATTTTGGTCCTTTCGGTCAAAGTTACCCAAAAATTAGCCAGATAAATTGGGGCTTAGGGTTTCGGTTGCCAACTGGTCTCAACTTAAACACGTGACATCTTACGTGGCTGCTGACTGGTAATTCTGGTCGGAAGGACCAAAATTGCTACTACACTAAAACATATAGGACTAAAATTGCCACTAAATAAAAACATAAAGGAGAATTCAACCAATGATGAGGCCATGACGTGGATGTACCGTTGACGGAAACTGATCGGAGGGATGTGTGTGCCATGGGGAGCGAACACAAGGGTGTTGGTCCGCCAGTGAGATGATCGTTGGTGACGGAGATATGACGGAAAAATCAATGATGGACGCGGAGAAAAAGTGGCGAAAATGAAAACAAAGAGAACCGACCGAATAGTTGATTAAAATAGATGGACTTGGATGCAATTAACTCGCCGGAGGATGGGGAGTTGATTGGTGGTGGTCTCGAACAGTGGGTAGGTCGGACGGTGGTGAATCGAGAAGAGAAAGAAAATAAATCTAGGTTTTAGGATAAGACTATAATCAACAATTGGGGGCATGTTTGAACTCTGATTGAAACACATGCTATAGGGTTGGAATCAGCGTAGGATGGCGAGTTTAGTGGTGGTACGCGTGGCCGGGGATGCGCCGGAAAAAAAATTCCAACGACCGGCTTGGTGGATGTTAACCTTTTTTTGTCACGTCAGCATCCACGTAGGATGCTACTTGTGTAGTAATGTTCATTTGTCGCCGAAACCCTAATCCCCAATTTGATTTGTTAATTTCCGATCACTTTTGGCCGAAAGGACCAAAATTGCTACAAATTTTGAACATAAAGGACTAAAATTGCCAGTCTCATAGTTACGGGATCAATTTTGCCAACCCCCAAACATACAGGACTAATTTTGCAATTTTACCTATTTAGGATCCTAGTTTTACGACTTGTAGTGACCGTTTATCAATTTGAATGGGATTATGACTTTGAGTAACCTGAAACTAGAACGAGTAAGTTATTGGATGCTCGATTGAAAACTGATTGCTACGGTTATGTTCTAATATTCTCTTTTGTCTTTTTAGAATATCATCAACTTGTAAACTTTAGAACGTCTCATGATACGGCTTGAATATGCAATCTCTTCAGTGCAGGTGCTCGAGCTGGCTATATAGGTCTCAGATGTCGAGGTGGTCCTTGAGAAGAATCAAGCACATTAGGCTAGCCGAGATCATCCCGGGCTAAAACCCTTCGATGATCAAGTTAGTTGGAGATGAAAAATAGACAATCTCAAATAATAAATGAGGTAGAAACAATAAACGTGTCATACCATAAATGCTCTAGAAATTAAGGTATTTATATGCCCAAATGTACTTCACCAAATGGGCCACGTGGTTTCATCTTGGAGCTTCTACTGTCAAAGATCGTGTGGCGAAGCGACATACACATCAGTTGTGCCCAACCCAACCCGACTTTATCTATGCGGATCTTGTGACATTTTTTATGCTTTTTACCCTAAAAGAAGGGCATTTTTGTCCTTCTTTCTTAAGGCGGATTATACCCCCATCACTCCGATGTTTTGTGAAGGAGATAAAATATTTGGAACTTGTGTTCTTGTTCAGACAAAAACAGGTAATCAAGTTTTAGCTACAGGAAAAAAGGTGGGACATAGCTAAAAGGTTGAAGTGATTAAGGTGAAATGCTTCAGGTGTAACTCCTTTTACATCTGCACTAATTCTCATTACATAGTTGTTTGGTACAATGATCCTGTCCCAAGAGAAGAAGAAATAGGGATTCAACTGTTTAAACCTACCAACCAACAGTGCATTTGTGCCGAAAAAGATTAGAAGAGATGGTCTTGTCGTTGGTGGCGTCGGATCATCTCTCTTAATGCACAACTGTTTGTGATTAAATTAGTGAATTATAGTACAGATTTTCGAGAAAGTTTTTGATTTGATATTACTTATCTTTAAAGTGGAGTCGTTTTTTGCATTCTTCAACCAATGCAAATGGCATAGAGTGAAAGATTGTCTCCACATTAGCTACATTTTGGTACTAATTAAAGAATCTGTCTGTTTGACGATAATTAGAACCCTTTGATGCTCCTAATTGCGTTACTTTATTTCTACGTATTTTTAAAAATGTTGTCGTTGCATCGTTACCTCAACGGATATAAATGTGTAAGCTATGGCAGCTTATTTCAACTAATTTTATAAAGTAAAATATCAATGAGAAAATTATGAATAAAATTTCTTGATATCCTCAAGTTATTGTGGCACTTTATTTTCAAGAAATTTAGAAAAAAAAATAAAAAGAATCAATAAAACATTATTTATAATAAACTATTTGTATTATTCTTGTTAATTTTAAGAATGTAAAAGTTACGCAAAAACAGAGCAAGTTGTTTTGGTAAGTCTTGTTCAGGATAAGTTGCTTAAGTAAACAAATGGTGAAGTGCATTTGTGCACATTCCTAAGACTAATGACAAACAACAATTGGAACCACATCCATATATAAAGGTCAAAGAATTAGACAACAAGAAGCATTTTTGGATAAGTTGTAACAACCTCTCACAAATAAAAATTGATACCGTCCAGACCTTACGACCAAAGGTTGTGGTTTCGAATCCAACGAATATGAGCGTATGTTTATTGTTATAGTAGTTTTTATTTCTTTGTCTCATTTGAATATATATGTTGGTTTGAATTATCGGGTATTGAATTAGTTTTTAAATTTAAATATTGAATAATGTAATGAATCGCATACTATAAAAAAATAAATAAAAATTGGTGAGTTTAAGTCACTATGTATTTTTCCCCCCAAAAATTAAGCGATAATTACATATTATTATCTATCAATAATTACTCACTACAGACAACAATGAAGAACAAACTCAAATAAATTAGATAAATACATATATCCATATTAGGACCAGAACCCGTGATTTAAATATAAATTGGTGAGAGTAAGACTTAACATGATCCAACTTTTTCTTTTTTTTTTTTTAAAATAAGATTTGGTTAATTACAATATCATCCATTGCATTCAAATTTAAAAGACTAATTCAATATTTTGATATTTTTAAATTAATAAATATATTCAAAATAAATAAATAAATAAGACACTATTATGAAAAGTAAACTATTCACTCACATATGTGGGATTCGAATACACATCCTCTTTATTATTCGAAATTGAGCGAATGTTGCACAAGATTCTGAACGTAGTATAGACTCTCAAAAATTTAAATTCGATCCATATATAAGTCGATGTGGTTTGTTCAGCACCTTTACAATTAATAAAAGTTAGTCGAATAGAAACAAAATCCTTGGAAATTGATGGAACGAGGTAAGCTAGAATTTATGATGGTGTATTTTTGTGAGGACAAGATTGATAACGTTGTTCATATATAGATAGCTTGTAGGAACGTCTCGTGTCAACTACGTTTTTTGATACTATAAAATTGGCACGAAAGTTTAAGGCAAGAAGAGGGTTTTGGGAACAGAGATGGCCACCTGAAAAGACTATCATGTGATTGTGGAACATCAAATATTATGACCCCAGCTTGTCTTGTCTCCTTCTTCACTAGGAAATGTCATCTCTAACCTTTTCAAAAAATTTATCTTGTGTTTATTAATTGAAATGTTAATGATACAACGACATCAGAAGATACATACTATATATATAAATAAGTTATTCTTGTAATGTAATGACCAGATAATTAGTAGGTCTAGAATTTTTTTAATAATTTCTTATGATAGCAATTTAATCTATGTGGGTGATTCGAATTTAGACATTTTTGGAGGTGGGAATTTTTCATTTTTCATGACAAAAAAACATGCTTGAACCTTCTATTCTAATTTGATGTTTTATTTTTGATGGAGTTGTACTTCGACTGATGCCTCACTGTCTAAGAGGGGCTTTGTTAAGGAGAGAAGAATTTGGAACTTATAAGCTACTCGTGTGGGCCTACATCATCAGCCTCCCAAATAAGGGGTTTGGAACAGGCATGTGACCTCGTTTCTACATACAGACGCAAAATGATCTGATGTGTCCCCACTGATGGAGGACTCCGACTCTGAAAGTTATTCGAGATGCACCATATTAATCTTGCACAACTATTGCCATCTTGGAAACAAAATGGGGGAAAGCCTAAAATTCTTTGTTGACTACATCAATAATTTTATATCAAAACACATTGAAAATTCACAAATTGAAAATTACTATGAAATTTGACAAACACCTATGTATATATATAAGTGGAACTCGAATATAATATCTTTTATTACACGAAAGTTCTTAATCTTGAAAAAAATTGACATTATATGACTAAAATTTTACTAGAATAGAAATGATTGATTCTCCAAACATATATATAGTGCTATAAATATCTCTTTTTTTTAAAAAACCCTGATAATAATTTATTTAATTTGATATAATTTCATTTTAAAGATTGTCTTTTCTAATTTATTTGACATCACTCCCAAAGGAAACGTCAAAGCCATTGGGAAAGACTTTTCCATCGACATTGAAAGTGACAAACGATGGTGGACCATTGTCTAAATTCATTTAAATTGGAGTCCTCTTTTGCAATTATAGTTCCTATTCATCCCTTCCTTACAGACACCCCCCTTTGGTTGTTTGTGTTGGAAACACATTGGGAGGGAGACTATAAAGATTCCAAGTTTTGTTCACCTATTTCCCCAATAAACGGTCTTGGCTTTTCCTTTATCACAACTCTCAACTTTCCTCTCACCCCCCTTCTTTTCTCTCCCCATATATTTCCTTGTAAACATTCCACAAAACTCACTTTCCCAACCCCCTACAACTCAAATCACTTCATGCAATGACTATCAACTATACGGTCACAAACGGGCTATCTGTGTCTCAGCCCCCCACACACAAAGACGACCAGCATAAGACATTAGTTTTCGATGCAACAATCTTGCAACACCAATTTGACATACCGCCCCAATTCATATGGCCCGTCCACGAGAGGCCTCGTGCCGACCCACCAGAGCTTCATGTGCCACTCATAGACCTAGGCGAATTCCTGTCTGGAAACCTTACTGCCGCCAAACGAGCGTCCCAGCTTGTGGGGGAGGCATGTCGAAAGCACGGTTTCTTTCTAGTAGGGAATCATGGTGTTAGTACCGATCTCATATCTCACGCTCATCATCATATGGACCGTTTCTTCGAGCAAACCCTTCATGAGAAGCAAAGGGCTCTAAGGAAGGTAGGAGAGCTTTGTGGGTATGCTAGTAGCTTCACCGGAAGGTTCTCTTCCAAACTTCCATGGAAGGAAACTCTTTCTTTTCAATACTCGGCACAACAAGACTCATCTCACATTGTGGAAGAGTACTTCAAGAGGAGCTTGGGTGAAGATTTTGCCCACTCGGGGTACGAACGAAAAGTTAAAATCTTATCAAATTAATGTTCACTCGTACGAGCCGTTTACAAGATTGCATTAGTATCACAACACGAAATAGTACATGCAGCATAACAGTGAGACCTGCATTAAACTGCTATATATAATATATGTCACATCATTGTTTTATATTTGATCGATTTTTTTCTTGCACAAGTGACATATAAAGTATACGTATCTAATATACATTTCTTTCGAGATTCTCAATCATTGGAGTCTCATAAAATTGCAGGAAAGTCTACCAAGACTATTGTAGTGCCATGAGCAAACTCTCTCTAGGGATCATGGAACTATTGGGGATGAGCTTGGGCGTCAGGCCGGATCATTTCAAACAATTTTTTGAAGAAAATGAGTCGATAATGAGACTGAACTACTATCCACCGTGCCAAAAACCAGACCAGACGTTAGGCACCGGACCACACTGTGATCCGACATCACTTACTATCCTTCACCAAGACACGGTTGGTGGACTGCAAGTGTTTGTGGACGACGAATGGCAGTCCATTAGTCCCAACTTGGATGCTTTTGTAGTCAACATAGGCGACACATTCATGGTAAGATCATTACACAACACGTAATTAATTTTGTTAATAAATTTAATAATGACAAGAATTGCAGTAGAGTTGTCAGTACACACAATTTTTCTTAAGTTTCTATATATAATAATTACTGTGGACCGTAGTATGTGACTAATTGTCAATACGTGACAACATATCTTATTCCTATTAGATATGCCCAAATTTTGACTAGATTGACAGTTGATGTACTTGGTTTTTGGACAGGCACTTTCAAATGGGAGATACAAGAGCTGTTTGCACAGGGCAGTGGTGAACCATGAGAGTCCTAGGAAATCTCTTGCTTTCTTTCTGTGTCCAAAGAAGGATAAGGTGGTGAGGCCACCACATGAACTGGTGGACAGCAATAATCCTAGAAAATATCCCGACTTCAGGTGGCCAACCCTCCTTGAGTTTACACAGAAACATTACAGGGCTGACATGAATACTCTACATACTTTCTCAACCTGGATCCAACAACACCAGAATTCTTGATTAATCGCATGCATAATTAATTATCAACCCAGCTTGTTTGTTCTGTTGCCATAGACAGTTTAAGGAAACAATTGGGATGAAGGGGAGAATGGATCGATGTCAGAGTATGGAGAAATAGGCAGTGTTTAATTAACCTATTGCAATGTAAAAGAATGTGAATAAAGGTACAATAAATTTATGCTTTCTGGGGGCAATTTTGTAATTTCATTACATCGCTGCACGAGCGCATATATGTAATATAATATGTAAGGGAAAAATGTATTAAAAGCCCACATGCATTCCTTTGTGCTGCAAGTGCGGCCAATTGCATTTCTATCTCCCTTTCAAATTTAAAATTGGAAATAGCAAAAATATAAATTTTCTTGACAAACATACTAGAAAAAAAATTAATCGAATTAAATTGATCTGATATGAATAAAAATGTGCAGACTCGGTCTTATATATATGGTCGTATTAATCTAAATTTTTGAAGGGCAAATTCATTTTTTATGAAGAATTTGAGTGAGATGATTTTGAATTAATTGGGAAAGAAAATATAAGTAATTAAAAGCAAATTTAATTTCCTCTACTGGATTCAGACAGGCCCGTCGGCTTCACGTGGACGTGGCCGACCTCCTTTGTTGTTTGCAGATTGCGATGGCCCAATATCTCTCTCTCTCTAATGTAATCGTTGCTAGTCATGAGGACTTGAAATCCAACGTCTTTAATTTGAAGATTAATATATAGTTATGTTATAACCCAAACAGAGTTGTCTTAAGTTCGATCTGCAGGTCTTGTCATGTGTTCTATGAATTATGATTGGGTTAATGCATTTTTTTTTTCCAACCAATATATTAATATAATTAAGAATAGTAATAAATTATATTGATTTCATCAATATATTAATATGACTAAGATAGTAACATTATAATAATTCAATAGCTGATCACATAAAGTGAGACAAATACTCACATATCTAATGGTACTCGAAACCATAACTTGGTCCTAAAGTTACTCTATCTACACATTTAGTTTTTTTTTTTTAAAAAAAATTTAGTATTGAACATTTCACATTTAGTCCTTTTTTGACAAATTCAATCTTTTATTGACAAATTTGGTCCGAACGATCTGTAATTATAGGATCAAAAATGAGATATACTCCAGTGTGAAGGGATCAAAATTACCAACATATAACTAAATTTGCCAGAAAATGATAATGTGATATGTTCAAGATTAAAATTTACAAAAAAAAACTTACATATATGCAAATCGAGTAAGTTAAATGACCAAAAGTGCTAACGACCTAAAATTAGAAGACAAAAAATGTAATCTTGCCTAAATTATTTTTGGATTCCTTCTCAAGTTTCAAGTAGCTGGAGACGTGTTCTGGTTATTCTTAATTTACTTTCAAGTGCTTCTGCTCCATCATATAACTAAGAACAATAACGAAACAAATTATAATAAACTTATATAAAGTGAAACAAACATCTAAACGTCAATAACAATTGAACCTATAACCTCGAACATGTTCATATGACTTCATTTTTAACCACTAAACTAGCACGTACATTATGGGTAAAATCTTGTACTTGCTTGTTATCACTTTGCAGAAGAGCTGAGGCGCATGATCAAATCATCTCTTTAAGGATATACTAAGATCACAACATCTTAATTAATTATTATATATATTATCTGCCTGATCCTAATTTTAATTAAACCTATATATATATATATATATATAGGATTTCATGAGTACTGGAGTGATCGTCACATCATTAAGAAGATTCAGATCTGCAATATGGCCCTTTTGTAATATGATTCCATTGCAATATCTTCATAAACAAAGATAATGGAAGATTTTTGTCCCCACCTAGCTATTCTTTTCTAATTAATTACGGAAAAATTAGATGTCGACAATACACATAAATATATTTAAATTTAAATACATTCACATTTGTAAGTTCAAATTATTATTAATTAATACTTTTATCATATTTGAAGTGCAGTAATATTTGAAACATTAATTAATTATTGTAATTCTCTTATGAGTAAGTGGGAAAACAACCTTGTCTAGCTCTAGCCGCTGCAGTTGTACAGAAACACAGTGGAGAGAAAAAAAAAAAAAAAAAAAAAAAAAAAAAAAAAAAAAAAAGGGGAAAAAAAAAAAAAAAAAAAAAAAAAGACAAAACATGCATGGTGGGGACAAGCTAGTTCTATATCCTTGTTTTACAAGATACATTGCAGATCTCAACCCTAACCTACCATATCTCTTCCCATTACAAACCCTAATATCGAAATCTCAAGAAAAAACAACTTTCCAAGATCCTTTCAAGACTATATGTTTCCTTCTCAAGAACCAAATCACAGTAACTCGACCGGACATGATTTGATAGTTCAGTGTCATGATGACGGTCTCATGGGAGCTGGCGTAAATCCCACCACATCGACAAGCAACGGAAGGCCGAGGCTGAGGCCGGCCCCATCTAGGGTTCATGAAGAAGAGACGAATATTGGAGTTATTAATGTAAGAAAATATGTGCATAGGGAAAATGAGAGGCAAAGGAGGCAAGAAATGGCTAATCTTTGCGGCTCTCTTCGAACCCTTCTTCCTCCTGAATACATCACGAAGGTGAGTAATTAATCCTCATTTCATGCTTGGATCTTGATGAGTTTTGCTATCTCCTAGGTTAGCAATTACCCTAAATTAATTATGGGTTATAATATGCATTCTTGGTCATTTAGGGCAAGCGATCGATGCCGGATCTGATGCAGCAGGCTGCCAACTACATAAAATACATGCGGAAAAACATACAACAATTGAAAACCCGGAAAGATGAGCTGATCATGAGGAAAGGAGTGAATTCGGACAACATTAGTCGAGAAAACCTGCCTAATAATTGTGTCAGAGTAAATCCTTGTCCTGGTGGAGTGGAGATTCTGATCGACACTAGCTTTGAAGACGGACAAGGGTTTCCTCTTTCAAGAGTACTCAAAGAATTGCGTCAAACAGGGTTGGATGTTGTCAGCTGTGTTTCCACAAGAGCAAATCAGAAGACACTTCATAGAATCCAGTCCGAGGTATATAGTTGATGTGGAATTATAGCTAGGGTTCTATGGTATCCTCAAGTTTTATTTAGAGAGAGAGAGAGAGAAGATTAATTTAAAAAAAATATATCAGGGGATAATTTTAATAATATTATTTTTAATTATATATATTTAGTGACACAAATTTTAATTTTATCACATTAATTAATAATAAATTTATAGTTATGATATAGTCATAATTATTTTTAAGAAAATTATCATTGACAAAAATTATGCATAAAGTTGTCATTGAAAATAATCAATAATACATGTATAATAACAACCTAGTAACAATAACTATTTGTTGTCATTAATTATATTTGTATTATCACTTATATATTATAAATATGTCACTAATTATTTATAGTGACAACTTTATTCATAATTTTTGTAACTGATAACTATATTTGACAAAATCAAAAAACTATTGTCACTTAATAATATACACTTTTAGTGATCATAACTTTAATATTATCACATGATATTCTATCACTAATATTTTATTTTATTTTAGTGAGTAAAATATCAAAAAAGAGAAAAAAAACAAAAGAGAGGAAAGGATAAATTACAACAAACTCTTCTGGAGTTTAACATAATTACGAATAACCCTAGTTATTTGAAAAAATTATCAATACCTCTGATTTGAACAGTCATGCAACATGCTTAATTGACAAGCGTATTAATTTGTTATTCATCGAAATGTTTATAGTGATCAAACTTTATACACAACTTTTCATTGCTAGCGATGAGTTTGATACAATAATTGTCGTTATTAAGATTACGAAAATAATTATTTTGACAAAATAAATTAATGTATATAAACATAGATAATATTTTATTATAATATCACATCAAAGGGGACTTTTTTGGTGTTGATATTCTGCCTGTTTTTTTAGACGTGTACTGAATATATTGTCTGCAATGCATGGATTGTCCTGCAGGCCAGACGTACTTACAGTTCCGAGGATCTTGCAGCGCTGCGAGAAAGATTGAGCCAATTGCCAATTCTCTGACTACTACTTGTACGTACGTAGACCATGCATTGTAATATATTTTCTCCAGGCTTAATAGAAATTGCTGTTAAGACTTTTTCTCATGATTAATTGCTCATCGTACTACTAGGTTTAACTCTGTCTGGATTCCTTTTCAGCAAATGTTTTTGGGGAAAATGTGTTGCAAAGATGATCTCGTGGAATATGTAACAACAATAATGAACAATTGGTTCATAATATTTCATTTCAAAAATCAACATATCTCGTAAACGGAAAAAAGAAGAATATGGGTGTTGGAGAATCGACCATACTACTCAAAGTTTTGTCTCTTGCATCTACTTTCTTTTCATATTTTCTGCAAATGTTAACGATTTTGTCAAAACGAGGCTAATATTCCTCTTTAATGTTTGCATATTGAAATTTGTTTCGGTTTAATTTTAACATTGTCCATAAATTTAACCTTTTATTTATGTCATATACATACCTCGTACATATCAATCCTTCATACATCATGATCAATTTGGTCAGTGCATTACAGTTATTGCAATAGAACCGAAAAAGGGGGGAAATAACCAATAGTTACATATGTATGATGCTCTAAAATTGTCTCCATTGGGCATAGACAAAAATTGGAGCAATGATACTAAAATTGTACTTAATTATATGTATTAAATGACAAAAAAGTTAATTTTATCACCATAATGATTTTCATAGTCTTAATACCAACAATTATTGCGTGAGAGCTATCACTAGCCATAATCAATGTCAAGAAATTGTGCATAAATTATCACTTGCCCAATTTTAATTAGTGTGTTATATGTCATATACGTTGACAAACTATATAAATATTCGTTGTCCTTAATTTATCACTAGAGTTGCGTCACAAATTACCAATGGTCACAATTTATACAAGATTTTTTCCACTAATAAGCATTCAAAAATTATGACATGGTCACAATTGTTGTTATTTGATTTAATATATATTTTGAATGATTATTTTAAAATTATTACTAATGTTATTTTTTGCAGTAATCAACGACAAATTTGTACTGTTATATAAGTCCATGTAACAGTGGCAACCTTTTGGTTCATTACTTCTTAATCTTTCATTCTTTTTTTTTTAAATACACGCACACAATACACCCCCAAAATTTGAATCCTTAAAACTCTAGTAAGAGATGTCGAAACTCAAACTGTTGTGTTGTACCTTGCTACTTCTTAATCTTTAGTTACCAAACTTAAGACATGAAATCCGTACATGTATGAACCTGTTAATTGGGCAGATCCAAGAATGGCGCAATTGATACACTTTATATTAGTATCAGGTCACTAAGGAAAGAATATAACTTATTACCAGGATACATGAAAATGCCCGAGGAGAAGAAACATGTCCAAACAAAAACAAAAATCTACATCTTTTTCTTGGTCGACACATCTGATATTCGAGTCTTGGAATATCCGACATGGCCCACCAACCTGAACTGTCAGCCATTAATCCATGACCGAGCGAAGTGAAACTGATCATCCCCACCTCATAATATATATATATATATATATATATATATATATATATATATATATATATATATATATATATATATATATATATATATATATATATATATAGTACCAAAAGCTATAGAGTTTTAGTTATGGCGAGGATACGCGTACAGATGCAGTCCATTGTCCATGTGAAGAGTGAACATGGTTCGATAAGTCGCTTCCTTAGCCTCATCGACAAGTTTGAATCTGAAAAAGAAGAGAAGAGTGGCTGCCATGATCTTCATTTGTGTATATGCAAACTCCTTCCCTAAGCAGATTCGAGGCCCAGCCTGAGGGAGTAAATTGCAGTACAACTGTATTAGATAAAAATGTGTAGTTTTCAGATGCTTCTGCAATGGTCTGAAAATGAAAACGAGGCTGACCTGAAAGGCAGTAAATTTAAAAGGGCTTTCAGCTTGGAAAGCACCATTTCCGAGCCATCTTTCAGGGCAAAAAACCTCAGCATCATCTCCCCAAATATATGTCATCCTTCCCATTGCATAGGGCATGTAGGTTATGCCGTCACCTTTTTTTATTTTGTGGCCGTCTGGAAGAATGTCGTCTGCGTTTGAACACTTGCCATCCTGCAGTTAAGGCATAGAAACCGTAAGCAAAACCTATCTGTACATTCTACGAGAAAGACTGTTATATATTCCAAACAGACCTTTTGGTTGATTAATTAGAAGGTTATGGAAGGAAAAAGAATTTCGATATTACCAGAGGAACAGGAGGATATAGTCTGAGAGTCTCCGTCAGAGTTGCATGCAGATACTGCATCCTGTCCAAAGCAGCCTCAGTCAACTTGACAACAAATTCATCAACAGATATTTGATCTTTCACTTCAGTAGCTAATTTCACTTCCCTCACCACCTTTTCTTGAATAAGAGGATGTCTGCATAGCATATAAAAGAACCAAGCAAGAGTGTTGGCAGATGTGTCCTTGCCAGCAATGAGAAAATTGAGAATTATGTCCCTCAAATACTTATCAGTCATGTTCTCTTTATCCTTCTCACTTTCGATCAGAAACCTGGACAGTATGTCTTCTTTTGTTGTACCCTAAAGTGAATAAATTATTACAGAACATAAACAATGGAAATTCGTTCAAAATGAGACTAAAGAGGGGACTGAAAAACAAAGAGTTAAGGTTATTCTTACACATGCTAACCTGTTCATTTCTCATCTGCTCCCTTTTGTGGTGGATCAACATATAAACAAAATTATCAATAACTTTGATGTTGTCCTTCAGATTTCGTTCCAGGCCAATGTTGAAAAACCTTTTAACTTTCCAGAACACATCAACATATCTCCAATATACAATGACATTGGAATCATCGAAGGCTTTGATAAACTGATTACTAGTTTCATCAGAACCAGACAGAGTATCAAGGTCAACCCCAAACCCCACCTTAAACATTGTATCCATTGCAGACTTCATTAGCATATCCTGTAAATAAGAAGTTAAAGTTCCTTTACATATTCTGTAACATAAGATCTTAATCGTAATCTTTTTTAAAACTACAATTCTCATAAAATGTTCAGCTAATCATGTCAATAACAGCTTCTTAAAATATTCATGATTTCTCCTTGGAGGACCATCTGTTATTACTACCGCAGTACGCAGCATACTTCCAAGTTGAGCATAATGTTATGTAACTTTTTATTTAAGAATTCTGTTGTCTCTGTTGACTGTCTAATTTCAGAGAAGAAAAATAGAAAACTTATCCTAACGTCGAAGCAGCCAGCAAACCAGAGAAACCTGTAATAGAGAAAAAAGAAGACAAAACTGGAGTCCAGCCTGATTGAGAGACCTGTAAATCCACCTCTCGACCAGCCAATGCTTCTGAATTAACCTTTAAAGCTAACTTAGCAGCATTAGATCGAAACACGCTGCTGCTAAAGTCTCTCAAGACTTTGGCCGAGAACTCATAACTGGCCAGCTTTCGTTGGTGGCGCCATTTCGTTCCATCCACAGCAAAAATCCCATCACCGAAGAGATCTTTCATTAAATCACAGTTTTTCTCTCCCTAAATGAAAAACGAAATATGAAATTCGGACAATCACAGTGCTCTATTCAATTATTGTCCAATACTCTGTTTAATTATTATCCAACACACTATTTTACCTTGCCATAATTGGGAAAATTGGCCTTCAGGATGTATTCGACATTTAATGGATCCGTAGTGTACACTTCGCTGTGTGACTCCGTGATCAAACGGTAAGTATGGTACCTCCGGGCAAGTGTAACTTGGTAATCAAAAAGTCTGTTGAAGTGTATGAGTTGATTCAACATAGGTCCGGCCACAGGTGGTCGATTGGCATCTGATATCAGTTCTCTGACATAAGTGACAAGTGATGATACCACAAATCCCACCACAAGGTAAAGTGGCAACCCAAGAAGAGTCAGTAGGTAAGATCTTGTAGCAAGAGAAATCATGAGAAGGAAGACAACTGCTAAAACAAAAACAATATTCGCCATCTTAACGCAGTTGCCTGAAACTTGAGAAGTTGACTGGAGGTTTTAGTTACCAAAATAATCTCTCAATATATAATACGTTGCTTTCCCCAAAACCTTGATCCATTTGCTTTACATTGGGAAATCAAAGTGCTTAGGCCAGTATATCTTGGGAAGATATGATAGAATCGCATTTTGTACTTATTTCATATAATATTTTAGCCTATTTTTGTGATCAAATACTCCTAATTAAATATTATTTTGCAGCATTAGGACAAAAGAATTGGAAAATGAAGAAAAGCACCAAAATGGAAATTCAAACAAGACTCAAACTCAAATTCTGGCAAGAGTTTGGAACTGCTTGGACTACCTCTGATGAAGGAAGAGTTTAACTAGGATTATAATTTTATCTCTATAAGTCTTTTAGTTCAACTAGGAATCTACTTCTAATCCTAGTAGAACTAGGTATCTAGCTATTATAAATAGGTGATGTAATTCACTTTAAGAGACAACTTTTGAACTCTTCTATTTCTCTACGTTTTTATATTATTTTGCTTTTCATGCGTTCTTCCATGAGCATGTCTAGCTAAATCTCTCATTCCGGTTGAAGACTTGGTGAACGCTTAAATCCAACGGGTTGTGAGATCTAATTTATGCTTTCTACTTTTATTCATATTGGTATTTGTGTTGTTCTCTGTGCTTTTATTACAAATAATCTGATTTATTGTCAAGAATATTTGCCTAGCCAATTGAACTTTCAAATCCGTAATTGTTTGTTTAGTTCGATAACTAGTGGTAACACAACATAATTGATTATGTAGAAGTTTTCGATTATGTTGTGGGGAATGCACAATCTAACTTAAATAAATCCTCGTAGGAATTTATTGGTTAGAATTGGGCCTTTCTAGTTCTTAATGCTGTCGGTAAATTAAATCTTGAGGACGTCCCCAAG
>NW_011628055.1:346693-361898 GCF_000512975.1 Sesamum indicum | reverse complement strand
AGCATGTCTAGCTAGTTCTCTTATTCCGGTTGAAGACTTGGTGAATGCTTAAATCCAACGGGTTGTGAGATCTAATTTATGCTTTCTACTTTTATTCATATTGGTATTTGTGTTGTTCTCTGTGCTTTTATTACAAATAATCTGATTTATTGTCAAGAATATTTGCCTAGCCAATTGAACTTTCAAATCCGTAATTGTTTGTTTAGTTCGATAACTAGTGGTAACACAACATAATTGATTATGTAGAAGTTTTCGATTATGTTGTGGGGAATGCACAATCTAACTTAAATAAATCCTCGTAGGAATTTATTGGTTAGAATTGGGCCTTTCTAGTTCTTAATGCTGTCGGTAAATTAAATCTTGAGGACGTTCCCAAGGTTGTTTACTGATTAGGGATTTAGTCAACGGACGTTCCTTGACTATCCACAAGGTAAGGAAAGGTGAGGTCGTTAGGTCGTACCAATTGCCATAACCAATTTATCTATCATGAATAATTGTTATCTTTGCATCTATGATCAACCGTGGAATTAAGTGTGATCCTATCTTTAACTGGAATACTCTTCTCTTATATTTATCTCTTCTAATTTTATTAGCTTTTTAGTTTTATTCTTCTTCACAATCAAAACTCCCCCTAATTATTTTCGTTTTTGAAGGAATTAATTTAAAACCAATCTCTGTGGATTCGACCCTACTCACACATCTACAAAAGTGTTCGTAGGAATTATTTTTGGTGGATTCGACACCCATCAAGATACGTCCAAATGCCTAGACGATGAAAAGCTTAAATAAATACGGATGCAGACCCTTTCATAAAATAAATTAGGTATGACAAAAGACAAGACAAAATCATTTCATGCCAAAATCTCAGCTATTCAATTTATTTGTCTTATCTTTGAGCGTTTAAAGAAGGGATAGCTAACTTTTCTGTAGCACTCTTACAAAGGAAGAGCAGAACCATACGGCTTAGCTCCTTTTTTATCCAATGCTGACTATCCCAGAGAAGTTGAGAAGATTTCTTTCATAAAAGCAAACAGGAATTTATTGTAGTTTATATATGGTATACCAATCTCGTCGCCAATTGATGTGGAGAAAAAAGCTTTTTCTACTTTGTATAAGTAGTTTGTACAGTAACGACACTTGTTTATTATAACATTGTATTGATCTAGACACAATTTTATAGGCTTGCCCTAATTTGTCGTTGCATGCTGTAACTGTAAGTGCTATATCTGGACTAACTGATGTGCACAACAAAATGCAAATATCTCTTGTACTCTCACATGAACTCTTCTAAAGAAAACAAAACACAATATGAGAGACAAAGGTACCAGGCTTAAGTTCCATATTCTTGAATTCTGGTGCATGGTTGGCCGCATTGGCATTATTGTTCCAATATCTCAAATGAATGTGGCTAACACAAGATAAATGTTGCTTAAGAGCAAGACACAGACCTTCATGCGCCCATAATTTTCATTCTTAAATGATTACCTGATGATACTGCCTATATTCCTTTCTATTTTCATCTCATTACTTAATAACATCAATACACTCTGTAAGGCTTCCATCAGCATCTCAGGTGATCCTTTCACTGAAAATTCGTAGACAATGCCATCAACTTCAATCATGCTGGAACCCGGAACTGACTTCCTTATATCTTGGTCTTTCATCAAAGATCTAACTCTCTTCTGATCATCAAATCTACCAGATTTGGCGTATAAATCACACAATATAATGTAGAAAGCATGGTTGTCAGGTTCTAGATCAATCAAGTACCGAGCTATGTTTTCTCCTAATTTAATATTTCCATGCAATTGACAGGCTCCAAGTAGTGCACCCCAAACAAAAACATCTGGCTTCATTGGCATAGTTCTAATAAGCTCTTCGGCCTCAATGAAAAGCCCAGCTCGACCAAGTATATCAATCATGCAAGCATAATGTTGGACCTGGGGCTCAATACAGTGAACATGTCTCATCATATCAAAGCACCGACGACCTTTCTCCACAAGACCTGAGTGAGCACAGGCAGACAACAGTCCTACAAACGTCACAGCATTAGGCCTCACTCCCACTGCTTCCATCTCTTTGAAAAGCTCAAAGGCCTCATTCCCATACCCATGAAGTGCTAACACTGAAATCATGGCCGTCCATGCCAAAACATCCTTATTGGGCATCCCCTTGAAAACCTCATACGCTCTATCAACACAACCACATTTCCCATACATGTCCACCAAAGCTGTCCTTATCACCATATCACATTCCATCCCACTTCTTTCCAAGTAACTATGCACCCACTTTCCTTGATCAATGGCACCAAGAGCAGCACAAGCCGAAAGTGCACTTGCCACCGTTATTTTGTCTGGGCAGACTGTATCCTCTGTATCAGCTGCAATTTGCATTTCATGAAAAATATCTAAAGCCTCCTTCGCTCTTCCCCCTTGAACTAAACCCGTGATCACCGAGTTCCAAGTAATAATATTTCTCCTCTCCTTCATTTCCCTAAATAAAGCCAATGCCTCATCAAGCTCGCCACCTCTCAAACACCCTACAATCATCGTATTCCAAGAAACCACATCCCTGTTGGACATTCCATCGAACACCCTCCTTGCATCCTCTAAAATCCCACACTCCGAATACAAACTTATCAAAGCATTCTGCACGTAAACATCGTCTTCATATCCAAACTTCAATGCATGGACATGGATGCTCCGACCAGTGAACCAATCAACTCTTTTCGAGCATTCCTTCAGCATAAAGGGGAAAGTTATACAATCAGGTACCAGACCACTACCCAGCATCTCTTTGTACAAAAATAAGGACTGACACGATCTAGGGTCCTTTATTTTCGTCGCATTTGCTCTGATCATGGCGTTATATACAAAAAGACTCGGGTTTGGAATTAGATTGAAGATTTTCTTGGCGTGGTGGAGAGAGACTGGTGACTCGGAGACGGTGCAGAGGTAGAAAAAGAGGCGAGAGATGAGAAAAGATCGATCATTTGGGGATAAATATGGTGATACTACGACGTGGGAATGGATTTGATTGAGCTCCCTGATGTTCTTGCAGTTGTGTATCAAGCTTGCAATAGTATTCTTGAGATGCAGCCTTTGAGATTCAATCATTTGAAGGCAAATCTTTTGTTTCCAATCATCAAATTCTGAGTGCACTTAGGAATCAATGTTCGGCACTATGATCATAGCACATTCACGAAGATTGGTGAAAGATTCTATCCCACTTCGACAATAATTATATTTCACCAAGCTCTCATTTCAACCAATTCAACCGTTTAAAAACTTTTTCTTTAATTATGATGTTAAGATTTAAAATTTCTGGACCAGACAATTTAGAACCCATATAGAAATCATGAAACAATGGAGTTAGTGCGTTTCTTGGCTAATTTATTTAGATAGTTCTAACCAAAACCAACCATGTGACTCTATCTGACAGAGTTATCAATAATAACTGATTCAATGTGACAGGATCTAATTCTAACATAAATTTTTCGAGCTGTAGTTACATGCATTCTTCGACATTTTCATGAAAATCATTGCAAACTTATCGATGCTCAACTGTGTTAACAGAGAAGTCTTAATTTGTGGTGAGAACACAAGCTATAGACAACATTCAGGCCAGCTTCCATAGTACACCAGGCAGGCCATGATGCCAAAAACTGGAATGCTTACCAAAAAAGTAGTTTCGTTTCATTCGTTACAGACTTGAATACACTAGTAGGTAGCAGCAACAAAGCAAATACAATTCATAGGATGCTCCCCCGTATTTCAGATTTTTAAGGCTGTCAGTGAGAGAGGAGCCAGAGAAACATTGATAAAAGTCAAGGAATCATTGGAAAACAGAGTCCTTATCATCTGTTAGTTGATAACCAAACTTGTCTGAATGGAAGAAGTGCAGTTGCTTTGAGTATAGAGAGAAAGTTAAAGGAAGCCCTCGACTCCACGCCCCGCTTGTACCTCCCTGTATATGGTGAGGGCCTCTTCCATGACTTTAGCTTGAGCAAGAACTTGAGCTCTCTTCTTCCCAGAAGGATGAGTGGCAAGATAATCTTGCAGTGCTGAATTACCTGTGATTCTTCCCAACTTCTCATAGACTTGGGGAGCCACTCGGGGATCGTAGCCTGCAGAAGCAACCAACAGTAGGCCAATGTAATCTGCTTCCATCTCCATCCTGGGAAGTAGAAGAAAACAATCAATTGAAGCCGGATGATCACTAAATGATAAATAAAACACAGCATCAACGTAGCGGAACATCATAATGGGAAAAACAAAAGGATTGACTACAAATGGCCTTCCAGGGAGTTATTATAATTAGTTATTAGTCCCCTCCCCTTAGGAGTTAGGATTACCATACTTCCTCTCCCAAGCTTGTAATGTTTATCAAGCAACCCATTCCATTGAACGGGAGTAGTTTCTAGGAATTTGATGGGATTTTAATATTCAAATTTAAAAAATATAATCACCACCACCACCGCCACCACCACAACAACAGCACCACTATCACCACCACCACCACAACAACAACAATAATAATAACAATAACAATCATTGACGTAAAGCAGGCAATCTAACAGAGCCTCAGAGGTGAACTAATAAGATCAGAACAATATAGGATGATATCCCTGCCAGAAGAATTTGCCAGAATCAAGAAATTTACTTGCTTCATATCTGCCAGTGGGAAACTTTTACTTAATTCGTAATTGCCAATTACTTGATCTCAAAAGGTAGAGAGTAGGAAAGAAAGGAAGAAGTGTCTGTGTCTCACAATGAAATCCAAAAAAGAGAAAAGAAAGAAGATCAGCAGCACTACATCAAGGAGACGAACCATATGCAAATAAACTTTGTCAGACAGATGAAGCCATTATTCGTTCTAACAAAGCAATGGCTTTATGCATTCAACCACAGCCCACCATAGAAAATTCGCGCATAACAAAAACTGAATAACATTATTTTTACCTCCGAGAAAAAGGGAGCCTCAGGAAGAGATTCGACATGGTATTGACAATATCAGGCATGAAAAATTGGTATAGTATCAACTGTAATATGGTCAGCCAAAGGTTTTTAGAGATTTGTTCTGCAGAGTGCCTTGCGACAACATGACCAACCTATCAAACAAAAAATCAAAATTTAACTCAGAGATATTTCCACCAAAGCTGAAAATCTAATAGAAAATCCAATGCACACCTCATGGCCAATAACAGTTGCAATCTCAGCATCCGCTCTAAAATGATTAAGCAATCCGGTGAAAACAACAATCTTCCCACCAGGCAAACAGAAGGCATTGATCACAGGCTCATTAACCACAATAACCTCCCACTTCAATCCCTCTAAATGCCCCGTCTGAGATACCATCCCCTTTTCTTGACCTTTTTTCCTACTCTTTTGAACCCACTGATCATCTAGGATTTCATCCTCCTTGCGCCACTTATCTTCACCATGCCATTGCTCCTCCTCAAGACTCCTATCACTCAATGCCTTAATTGTCTCATGTTCATGAGCCTCAATAGGCAATCCAACGCTTTCTGGTGAGTACCTAATATCACTCCAAACCTGCTCTTTTCTCAATCCTTTATGCAAAGCCTCAATTATATCCTGTGATATCCTTTGAACCCTAATACTTTCAGGGTGAAGAGGTGGCAGAATTTTCCCTTTAAACTGTTTCTTGAGCTGATTAAATTGGGTCTCTCCCAGCTCTTTTTCAAGATTTCTTGACAAAAGAACAAAATGGGTTCTTTTTGTGTAAGGGACAGTCTCCAAATTCCCAAAATACACAGTAATCACAACTCCAGAACCAACCAAAACTATTGCTAACACATTTTTTGGATTCTGAATCCACCGTTTGTACCCTCTGGGCCTAAAGTGGTAAACCTGGTTCCTATCCACATAGTAAAACCTCTTTGCCCCATCAAGAAAAGGGCTCCTCCAAACATTCTGGAGAGCTGAGTTCCTGAAAATTGGTTGAGAGAACTCAGAAATTCTTGACTTGGGCCTGAAAGAAGTGTATAGACTGTTTCCTGAAATCGATTCTTGAATGGGGTTTCTGAGCGCAGCAATCTTTGAACAGTAGCAACGGAAAGCATCAGAAATGAATGTTGATGATCTTCTGTACCATCCCATGATGTTAACCAATCAAAGAATATATCTTTATGGATGAACTACAGCTAAACATGATCAAGAAAACATTTTTCTAAGATGGGAAGATCAAAGAAACAGCGCAAAAATAGATGAAAAAACCCTGAAAAGAAACAAAGATGAAATACCAAAAAAGGAAAGAAAGAATAAGAAAGGGAATGGGATGTGGGGGCTACAGCCAAGTTCCAGCAGGATTGGGCATTGGGATCTCTGGAGAGTCGGAGACGTCTCCGGAAGCAGTCTGAATGTTTGGGGAAATTGCATTTTTAGTTTTATATGATGGGTTGTGTTTGTATTTTTTATATTGTAATTACGAACTTAATATATTTAGTCTTATCAAATAAATATTGTAGTATTTTTTGTCTTTTAAAATAAAAATTTAGTATATTTAGTTTTAGAGGACAAAATTATAGCACATTTAATTCCACAAAATGTAAACAACTTTATTATCCTATAAAACCAAATCTGCCACAATTTTATATACTATGGATGAAATATGCTATAATTTTATTTTATATGACAAATATTGTTACAATATTTATTTTGTGGGACTAAATGTACTAAAGTCCATAAATGTTGAGACCACAATTGTAAAACACCCTATCATATTGGACTAAAAATACAATTTTTCAGTTTTATAAATGTATATAAAAATTTATTAAGCGATATTAGGACTTTTTTTCCACCTCATTATTTTAATGTACTTAATAAATTTAGAGATAAATAACAACGAGCATCCATGAAATTTAATATAATTACAAAAACCTCTCATTATTTAAAAAATTATATAAATATCCTCTTATATTTGATGAAATTCTGTAATTTTTTTTGAAAAATTACAAATAAAATTATAAAACTTTAAAAAAATAAATGAAATTATAATTTTAAATCCACAATGACATTTTGGTTAATTTACCATAAAAAAATAGACGAAAACGTAAAAGAGACTAGTAGATTGGACTAATTGTTATATTGCGATCAAAATTACGGGTATCAATAATTTTTTAAATAATGGGACATATATGTAATTTTATGAAAGCTCGTTGTAATTTATTCTAAATAAATTATAAAATGAGATAAAAAATATATATATATATATAAAGAAAAAAAAGAGAGATTATTACTATTTACATATTTAGTTATAGGTATTTATACAAATTACTTCTTTTTTTTGGTAATTACTCATTATTTATATAAATAATATTAACGTTTTTAGGAAAAATATACAAGTACGAAGGGTGTAAATATATTCATCCCTATAAGAAAAATATAAAAACATTAAATTAGGGAGAGGTGAGAGTAAACCCCGAGAAAAGGAAAAAACACTTGATCTTGTTCTTTCAGATGGGAATTAATTTAATCATTTCATTTAGAATGTGCTGCGCTGCCTACACCGCACATAATAATTGCATTTGACTTGAATCATTTGTTGGAGTAGAACTCGAAATAAAAAAGGCCAGATAGCTTTTGACACTTTTAAATCCACCCCCAAGATGTCAAAATTCCACCGGTTTCGCCATCAGTTCAATATGTTAGTTTTGCTATTAGTACAAATTTTCAGGAGAAAACGAAAATTTCCACGCAACACAAACTATGAACAAGCATCACCAACAAGCCACAAATTCCTGTAAAGAACTTTGCCTTCAACTAGACTGCAACGATATAATTGAAGAGTTAATCTCTCTACATTTTCATTTTCCAATGAATAAGAACAACACGAGGAGAGTATTTGAACCTCTCCAATAATTAATGATATACTAATCGTAGAGTCATAAAACAAAACATGGCAATGCAAATGGAAAAAAGAAAAATAATGGGAAACCTAAATTCCTCCTAAGGGGAATACAAAATCAAAACAAAATTAAACACTTCCATCAACACCAAAATTTATATGCCCCTTGGGCATTGGCTGCTATGCCGTATCTGTCAAATGGTTGGGGTTTTTCAAAAGTTAGCTTCACCATCTGCGGTTGTTACTGCCGCGACCTCTTCCTCCACCAGGACCTTTAAAGAATCCACCTCTCCCTCCTCCTCTTCCTCCAGAAAACCTCCGGTCACCACGCCCACCACCACCACCTCCTCCAAATCTCCCTCGTGACTGCTCTCTTTCTTGCAGTCGTGGCAATGATTTTACAACTTCTAAGCTTACCCCAGCTGCATTTTCCTGGCCTGCAGCTCAAAAATACAGTAAAGATTCATACTCATCTCAGACTTTGTTTTTTCAAGATTATTTATGAAGATGTGCAGCAATCACAAAGCTAAGTACCATGCCAATACTATGCAGGAAGAAAACGCAAAACACATATTGACATGAACTCACCTGCAAGGAAAGTGTCCAGATCTTGTGCAGCCACATCAAAAACAGCGCCCTTCCCATCAGCTGTTAAAGCAAGACCCTTAATTGACTCAACTTTATCTTCAGGTAAAAACCTCCGCAGAACTCCATAAGCAAAGCTGGCAAGTAACCATATTAAGAGATAAAATAAAAAAAGAAAAGGCATAGAACAATGCAATAGACATAAACAGAGAAACATCTCAAGAATATCACCATATACCTCTCATAGTGAATAATAGTCTGCATTATTGTTCATCAAAAGCAAGCATACAATGTATGAATGTACAGCCTTCTTAAATTGAAATGTACAACTTGAAGCACTGAACTACTTCATAATGCAACTTGTACAACTTAGAATACAAAACTACTTCATAATGCAACTAATTCCAGAAAAATTTATAGACCAACCCCATTACTAATAGGTTTTTGTCCTGTCCAACAGTGCATGTTGAGGATGACAGTGGGTAATATTGTACTTTTTTCATAGACATCTTTCATATTTCATGAGCAAAAACATTTCACCTCATGTCCCAGCAAATTCAGTATACGGATATATGTAAAATAACCAGTGTTTAAAGAACTCACGATGGCGTGTAAACGGGCCTTCCGCACTCCAGGAGTACAGTAACATAATTCTCCATTGAAGTCAGAAGTGAGCGACTCTTGATCTCGGTGTAGCCCTGCAAAGCATAGAGACAAAACCATGGTTCAACTCCTATGTCAAACAGTGCTTCCAACCAAAACCAATATAAGACAAAAACTTACAGCAGCCTTTGCCAGTGCCTTTGCAAGCAGGTCTGCTGGGGACAACTCAGACGAGTCCAATAGCTCTTGTGCAGCAGCCTTGAATACCGGAATGACACTGCAAGTTTCAGAGCTGACTATGAATATATTGTGTTCCACAAGCAACAGCATTTAAGCATAAATTAGCATATAATTTATACCTATCAGAGATCTCATTAATTTTTTCTGCAGCTTCAGCACCAGCAGCTTTAGCTATATCAGCTGGCTGTGGAGCAGATATATGTTCAAACTTCACGCCAGATTCTCTTTCTATCTTAGAGAAATTTGACTTCCTTGGATCATAAAGCATGACAGCAACACCAGTTTTCCCTGACAGAAGCAGCAAACAGTTCATTCATCAATGAACTTGAGCAATATTTTACTTCCAATCCAAAGAATCTTTAACACCAACAACTTACCAGCTCTTCCTGTTCTTCCAGACCGATGGATGTATGCCTCTACATCACGAGGTGGCTCACACTAAGGAAAACAAACATGTCATGGTAAGCAAAACATACAGAAAAAGAAGAAGGATAGTCATTGATATAACATACCTGAATTATTAACTGGACATCATCAATATCCAATCCTCGGGCTGCTACATTTGTAGCAACAAGTGTTGAAAATTTGCCAGATCTGAATCCAGAGAGTGTGACCTGAAAGCATCAGGTGTAGGATTTGAAGATATTTGCTCAACTTTAGGTAAGGTCAACTTACACATAATGCAGCAATGGATTTAAGAATGCCATTGAATCAGAATTCCACATGCAATCAACAGATTATAGAAATGAGGCGCATCCATCCAACAGAATAAGATAATGACTTATGCGCATGACAGCATTGACTCACAACAGCAGACAGGTTTTTTTTTTTTTTTGGGGGGGGGGGGGGGGTTTTCCACAAAAGAATTCCACATGCAATCAACAGATTATAGAAATGAGGCGCATCCATCCAACAGAATAAGATAATGACTTATGCGCATGACAGCATTGACTCACAACAGCAGACAGGTTTTTTTTTTTTTTTGGGGGGGGGGGGCAGTATTACTCTTCCACAAAGAAAAGTAATGAACATGTGAGTGAACTTAAAAGAATCTTACCTCACGTGTAGCCTGTTGTATGTCCCCATGCAAAGCACGTGCTCCAGGAAGTACTCCAGCAAGTGTAGAAGCAGAATCCTTTGTCTCCGTGAAAATAATAGTGCGGCCTCCACTGGATTGATATCCATGGAAACGAGCAAGTGAACAACAACACAACAAGGCAAAACACACAAGAGATTTCCAAATGACAAAGTAAAAAATTTGAAAATTATTCATTTAATTGCAGCGTCAGAGGCAAACGAACCTACTATAGCAGCGAATGATATCAGGAATAAGCTGGGTTCTTGCAGAAACAGAACAGGGAAGAACAATATGCCTGACGTTGGTGCTGGCTTTCATTTTCTCATTACCAACAAGGTCAGCTGTTTTTTTATCTGGTTTTAAGAACTTAGCAGATATCTGGCATTATAAAACAAAGTTTTATTCAGATGAAGAAAGGAAAATTATACAAAGGGATGATCTACATTCAGGATTAGAACAGTACAAGATACTTCTGGTAAAGCAAAAACATACATGCTTAACCCAATCCGGCAAAGTGGCACTGAAAAGAAGAGTCTGAACTTTGCTAGCATCCTCTACCTTGCCTTCAGAATCAATAATGGAAAATTCATAAAAAAACCAGTTAATAAGCATTTGACACTAAGGTTCATCAAAGACAAACAAGGAACCATGAGGTCACACCCCAGGATATCATTCGGCTATCAAAGATAGATGAATGCAAACGGTATCATTAAGCAGAAACAGAACAGAAACATGACAAAATTGGAGCAACAGCAAGCTCATGAAAGCCTCCATTGATATACATACCCAGAATAAGTTCAACATCTTCAACAAAACCCATCCTCAACATTTCATCGGCTTCATCAAGTACTCGGAACTTTAGTGATCTGAAGTCAAGGTTACCCCTCTCTATGTGATCCTGCACAATTAATTCCAAACTCCAAAGTAAGAATATATTGTGCACTTAAACATCAAAAGGAGAAGGTCAAAGTTCAAAAAGAGAAACCAGACCTTAATGCGACCAGGAGTGCCAACTACAATATCAACGCCTCTTTTCAATTGAATCTGTTGTGGCTGATAAGGAGAACCTCCATACAGGCAACAAGAATTTAACCCTAACGCTCCACCATAGACTTCAAAGTCAGCAAACACCTATGACAATATGAACAACGAAACATGGGAAAGAACAGAAATAAGACAAAAAGAAAAGTGGGAGGAAACAAATACTTGAATGGTTTTCAAAAACCCAAAAGTGGGAATTCACATGCAATAATACTTCGAACAAAACTATATACCTGCGTGGCCAATTCCCTAGTGGGTAAAAGCACGAGAACACTAGGTGCCCTTCCATATCCAGTCTTACGTGATGCTTTCGCGGGCCCATTTGTCAATGATTCCAATATAGGTAACACAAAAGCCAATGTTTTACCCTGTTAGAAATCCAAAAGACAGAAATAGAGAAGTCACTCAACATAGCTAAACACTGAAAGAGAAAAAAGGATGCCCCATTATCAGAGGAACTTCTAGATGACCAATGATACCCAACATGTTTTGTACTAAAAATCTTATGGAGTTAAAACGGCTGACAGAACTTGGCATCTGTGTGTAACTTCCACACCATTCGGCCAGTTTTCACCATGATAAATTTCTCCACTAACGACCTAGATCATAGTTTACCCAATTCCTAATGAACTATATTTCTGCAATACAAATAAACTCTCAACTGCCGATCCACAGAGTACAATCACACAAACAAGCATAAGCAACTGAAATATAACCTCTCAACTCCAACAACACAAGAAAACCCTAATTGGAATTTTTCACGCAACCAACAAATTTACGAAAAGTATAAAACAGGTAACAAAATCCCAATTAACAGAAAAATCCTAACCTGACCAGTGCGCGCCCTCCCAACCAAATCCGAACCATCAAGAATCATACCAAAAGTCATTGCCTGAATCGGGAACAAGGATTCAATCCCCTTGGACTTTAAAGCCTCCCTCAACGGCACCGAAATACGGAAATTCGACAGAGCATTTGGATTCTCTTCTTTCTCTTCCTCATCTTCCTCCTCAAACTTCATCTTCTTTTTCTTCTTACCCATACTGTTCATGGGCTCCCCCAACTCGGAGCTGGTCTCGCTCCTCTCATCCTCGTTATCCTCGCCGTCAATTTCCAACGCCTTTCGCTTCTTCTCTTTCCTCTTTTTGAGCAGGGTATTGGAATTAGAATCGTCGGGGTCAGGCTCCGAGGTAAGTTTAGTCTTTTTGCTGGACTTCTTCTCTTTCTTGATCTTTTTCTCAGCGGGGTTAGCGTCCACCGCCATTTCCGCAGATTCAGCTTTCTTCATACTCTTCTTCTTCTCAGAGGATTGAGATTCAGCTACAACAACCGACGGCATGTCAATCTACGGATATATAATAAAACCCACTTCCGTGTCGATAGATCGCGCGTATGTATATACTCGGGAAGAGGGGTTGGGTATCCTCTGCCGCTCCTAAGAAAGTTATGGCAGCTATACACAGGGAACAGCAGAAAAGAAAGAGGAGGAGAAAGGGTTTAGGGTTTCCAATTTTATAGGCAATGGTGGCGGAGGGATCTGGAGCCGTTGGATGAAAACCGTGCCCGATCTCCAACTGGTGACCGTCGGATTCTTATAATGGTGGCGGAGTCTAGTCTAATTCTGTGGTGCGGGAGTTTTCCCTATGTTAACGGGCAGTAATGCAATTGGGCCGGAGAGATTGGGTTGGATCTAACAAACTGGACCTGAAGTTTGTGTTGAAGAGAATATTGGCCCATTTACATGAAAGAAATAAAAATTAAGGGCACCCTATTTGTGAAAAATTAAATATTTCATATTCAATTTTCAATTTTTAATTTTATTTAGGTTTTTGTGTAAAATAGTTAATCAGATTGTTGTTTATATTGAATTATGATATCAAATTAATATATTTTTATAAAGTACGTATATCAAATATATTTTTATTTTAATTACTATTTCAAATGAAAACCCAACTCTTTTTTGCAATTTTAATCTAAATATGTGGAATATTTTGTTTTTTGAGAAAATTTTGCTTATTTAAAAATAAATCAATTTCAATTTTTATAAGTTTTGATAACGTATTGAAGATGCATGAGTTTGATATAATGTTTCGATATAATTGAAAATTATTGTAAATAAATAAAAGATGTGTGTTGTATTGTTTTTTAATGGGAAAAATTATCGTAAATGTTGAATCATGCATTAATATTGATCAGAATTTGATGAAAATAAGATTACTCCAAATCTCAAATTGATCCGAGTTGATCACGTTTGATTTCGATTAAAAATCACGATCTCTCAACATCACCACCCCGAATCTGATATCTGAAGATAAAACAGGAAGAGTAAGCTAGTCGGGTTCGTTCCGACAATGACACTCTGATGCTTAAGTAAGTTGAGGTCAACGATCTAAATATGCGAGTAAAAAGTAGTGTCTCCAAAAATACATTTCATTATCGTTGTGTGGGCTATTTATAGGGTTCTTTTGTGGGTCCCATCTTCTAACGCGTGTCGCCTCAAATGTGTTCATGCAATGACTAAGCATTCCCTTAGCAGGCCATCTGTCCAGGTCCTTATGTGGGTCGAATCCGGGTTATTCTGACCCGAAAGATGTCCATGACTCATAACAAACAACGACCAACTTTGCGATATCTGTAATGTCTTCAACCAACACCGATTCACGATCACCTCTGCGACCTCCATGATTACGTAAAATCCCCATCACACATCATGCCCAGATAATTATCTTGTGTATAAAGGAGAGGAAGCAAGGAAATTTGCACTAGTAGTTATATTACTTTTAATAAAAGTGCTAATTACTCAATTAAATCAATGTCCCAAAAAATTAAGCAATAAATCAATGCAACAAATTTAAAACAAAGTTCAATAATCCGGTTTGATAAGACTCAAATGCATGATATCAAAATTATTATCAACACTTCAATTTAAACCATTATATTAAAACATTATTGTAAAAATTCAAAATATCACGATGTTATGAGGTTGGCAGTGGGGGGTCTAAAGGCAAGAGCGTTGTGACAATCAATGTCGTGTGAAGCACCTTTCTTCTTATAGTTAAAAAAATTGCTGATAATTATTTCGAGTTTGTGATCTAATAGTTTTGGAATAGCTTATCACGGTTGTTATGACACTCGCGAAGCACAAGTTGCTTCACCAAAATTGGGACAAGAAATGTTTTTTCACCAAATGGTGCACCCATGTTAATTTTACTAAGAGAAGTTGGGCGAATTTTGAATCACAACACAATCACCAACAATTACTGACCGTGACTTTAAATAATGGGCTGAGCATTTTGCAAGTAAATAAAGAATTAAACATAATAAATTGGGATATGATGCCTAATATTCAAATGTAAAGGGGACCTAAAAGATATAATAAAAATAAAAAATTAAAAAAAGTAATCTGCATAGCGTAACGCTCATCTAAAAAGAGCAAGATAATAGGACCCAATGTGGACATGCCACGTTTGTTTGCAGAAGATTTGAACCCACGGGATCCAACTCTCAAATCTCAATTGAGGCAATAAAAAATAAATAAAAAAAACTCTCAAATCTCAATTTCCTCTCACGCACTTCATTTATTACTCTTGATCATCCCGCGCAACCAGAAATTACGATAGATACCCTACCCCAAGCTCCTATTTTCTCTTCAATTTCTTAAAGAATCTAAATTCTGGAGCCTGGACAATGGGGTGGATTCCGGTTACAAGGAAGGATTGCCGAGTCTTGATTTTTATCTGTTTAATTATTAGTTTGTGCATCGATGTTACTCATTCGGCAAGATCCAAG